>NC_079164.1:38175518-38283018 GCF_947568905.1 Ostrea edulis
CAACTTCAATGCCCTCATAAGTGTATACACTGATGAAAGGCTTCACATAATATAATTGATGTATTTAAAAAATTGAAACATTAAAAGATATGACGAATTTGTACCCATCCCAGAGTCAAAACCCTGGGTTGTCAAATTCACCATTTTTTGTACATCTTTCTCTGCAATTCCTTAGTATGCATTTCGATTTTATATAGTATCAGCAAACTTACATATAAACACTATATACTAAGTACAACCCCACCCTGGGGTCAGAACTCCTACCCCAGGGATCATGAAATTTACAATTTTGGTAGAAACCTTTCTGCTTTACATCTTAAATGCATTTAGTTTTTCTTAAACATGTGCAATTATAGAGAGGAAATTTTTTTGAAACTTGAGCAGTTTTTGCTACACCCCTAAGGCCCCATGGGTGCAAGAGTCCCGAAATTTCCAATTCATGACCCCCTTGTTCCAAAGATGCTTCATACCAAATTTGAAAAGAATTGGAATGATAATTATCAAGAAGTTAAAAATATCTATTGTTCACACACTTCATAACTGACCATTGTGGCCCCACCCTGATACAAAAACCCCTACCCCTCGGATTATCAAATTTACAAATGAGCTTACTTAGGTGACTTAAAAACTCTTATGTGTAGTAATGACGTCATCAGTTTACTTTCATATTGATCAGTCAAAAATTACACGACGGTATTAGATTACACGACGGTTTTTGAACATTTTGTATTTCATTCTATTCAAGTACCTGAATTGTTCGTTTTATTAACGAATAAAACTGAAATGAAAATAAAATCGGAATTAAATCTATATACTTAGTGATATACCTGTTTCATTTATGACGTCACACTGTTTCGCGGATTTTCGTGATATCCAAATAACTTCATAATATTATGTTTTAAAACTACAGGGAATGAAATTCACATCATTGTAAACATGGATTCATAATAAGCATGTTTTCTCTGCGTTTAGCTGTAGTACACGTATTTGCTTGGAGTGTATTTGTCACCTTGAACAAGAATGGCACTGCTTCTCCAAGATGGAGGGGGCAGATCTCTTGGTTTCCATGCTTTCGCTCGAACAAGAACTGATGTGTGTCGTCTCGGCAACTGGTCTGGACCAACCCATTTATTTTCATTCCCTGGAAGTTCGAAATGTGTGTATAAAATAATCATTTGAAGACTCCAGGTTCAGCTTATATCAATAATGCATTTCTCCCATCCCCAATACATGTACATGTCTATTGTGCAAATGGCCTCTTCTTCTAAAGTCATAATTCATATATGCTCATGGCCATAATTTTCATTTTAGTTTGATAAAGATATGATAAAGCAAGTTTAAAACAAATGAAATTAACGTTTTCGATATACATGTACTATATAACCGGTTTCTTTTGGCGGGTATATGCTTTTGACATATTTTAATAATTTCCAAAGATTCATCTAAATAAGAATCGCTAAATATGAAAGCAAAAAATAATATACATATTTATTATATAGCTAATGTAAGAGATGTATTTTAATACCATATTTTTATGTATATGTTAGAAAAGGGGTGCGGGAATATTTTAGCATGGCTAGGATTCAAACCGGGGTTGTTGTAGTTTGGAGTTGCCAATCCGGTGTGTTTACCACTTGACCACTGCAGATTATATACGATAGCAAAGTTGTTACGCAATAAAAAAAAATGTTATCGTCGCACTCTCAAAAATAATGCAGTCATGAATATTAGGTTTTGTGCAGATTCAGAGTAATGAAAATATTGTAACTTATATTTTGCATTATTTACTAGTCTCGCTTTTCCCAGACTCTCGCCCTCGAGACTTTGCACGAGCGCAAAGTCTCGAGGGAGAGAGTCTGGGGAAAGCGAGACTAATTATTTACATGTTTAAAATGGTATTGTTTTTGTAAGAGAAGTTTTTGAAATATGTCAAAACTTGGTCATAGAGATTATTTTTCTCGGGCGCGCCATTTTTGTCTTTAGTCAAACTGCACAAAGATTCTCATGTATTATAAAGTACATTGTAAGTATTGATTAGAAATCGAGATGCATAGAGAGTGTGTAGTATTTGTGTGATATATATTTTTAAGATATATTATGCAATATGAAATTGGATTATTTAATAGCGATGTTGTCAAACTTTGCAAGTTGGGTGAAATACCAGAGTAATGCCAATTGCTTTTCTATTATGATTTTATTCTTATTATCAAATTATTAAGATAAAGTTATTGTTTACAGATAGATCAGTCAATGCTGTATCAGTACGCTAGTCTGTTTGTTATTTGGAGACGTTCTGACATACCAGTGTTTCCCTATCTGGGGTAGGTATAGTGGTCAGATACATGTAGTATGATATCTTGTATGCTTTATATTTTGTTTTTATTATTTATGAACCATGAACCTACATTGTAATATTTGTGCAATAGTGTGTACTAGTTGTATATTTAGTAAAGGTTCATGAAGGTGATGCATATACATATAGTTGTAAATAGAGCAGCACATAAAGTACTTGCATTTATTCATGTATTAGTAAAGTAAATTGAGTATTCATAACTTATTTGATAAATAGTTCATATCATGGTATTTATGTAGAATAATAATCTGAATTTGAAAATCCTTATACATGTAATTATTATTATTTTTTTTTTTTGGTAATTTATTTTCTACAACATTTGTAACTGTGTTTTGTAGACCATCACCTTGATACAGTTGATACTGATTACTTCATGAATATCATTCAATAAAGAATAAAGTGAGACAAAAAGAATCCAGTTTCTTACACTAATAAATAGTCTAATATAAAATCTGCGTAAAATCTAGAGAATGTTAGCGTTCAATATCCTGAGAATTTATTGAACGCTAACTTTGCATTGCGTAAATTGTATGCGCCCGAAACATTCCGAGTATGAGCGTTCAATATTGACGTTACCGTAACGACGTAAACAAGCCAAAATGGCAGACGACGGTCCTCCGAATCTGACAGAGCCGGTATTTGATATTTACTTAAGCAAAATGTTTTACTGTACATAAATTATGATGTCTCCATTTACAAAATCAGTTTGCTTCATGCATTAATGACGGGTTAAATATTGAACAGTTAACAAATGCATGCTGTTATTGCACACTGCCAATATTGATGAATTCTCGTCTATTTTGGAGTAGTTTGAGTGAAAGGGGATATAATTTAACAACTAAATACTTTAGGTATATAATAAAAGGGTTATTGAACTTATATAGGTGAATATTGGCACTCGTTGGCTGTCAAACTGCACTCGCAGGCTCGTGCATTTTTACAGCCAACTCGTACCAATATTCACCAATATAAGTTCAATAACCCTATAATATTGTACGAATAATTAGATAATTAATTAATTCACCAAAGAAAGACACCCCCGTAAAAACCCACCCGGCTATACAATATATCGTAGGACCTTCATCCAGTTCTACTGATACTACAAAGTAGTGAAAGGTGAAGATAACGAATAGTAATCAATCTCATAACTCCTATAAGCAATACAAAATAGAGAGTTGGGCAAACACGGATCCCTGGACGACAAATTTATTTTATTCTAATTACTGAATAAACTCTATATTGATTGTAGCTGTTTCATGTTTTCGATGTTTTTCCGATGTCTTCATTTGAAATTGGCCTCTATTTTAAAAATTTATTTTACGAATTCTAATTGCCTGTCATTTTAACTTTTGCTATTTAATTATGTGTATATTATTAGGCTTGCAAAAGTTAAAAGACGATACATATATATTCATGTACTTATATCTTTTAATAGATCCACCTTTCCACAAACCATTTTATGTATCTAATTTTGTTGACAGGTAGTTACATGTATAACAAAAATAATTTAACAAACCTAGGTATAAAGATGTCCATATGCTATTTCTCTGTTGATATATATATTCGTTGACAGAGGTAGTTATAACAAATAAGAAATAATTTAACAAACCTAAGTATAAAGCTGTCCATTTACTCTTTATTCTTCGGCCGTTGTTCCGATGAGGAACGTACATTTGAATGTTTACTTCATTGTAGATAAATACCACTCCCCCGTAAGGAACATCCTTATCATCATCTGCCTGGGCGGATCCAAATCCCGGGAAAATCCACCCCTCTTCTGTGCGAGCTTCTATCATGACTCGCAAGGGCAATTCTCCAAGGCCGTGGTCCACGCTCACTGATGAGCTGGAGGAGTTGGCAGTCATATTCACCCAGTCACTTACAAAGCTTGGTGTTGATCCACGAAGTGATGCAGCTGTATGAAAGGTGAAGATAACAAACAGTAATCAATCTCACAACTCCTATAAGCATATATAAGTATATAAGCAATACAAAATAGAGAGTTGGGCAACCAAGGATCCCTGGACATACCAGAGGTGGGATCAGGTGCCTAGGAGGACTAAGCATCCCTTGTCGACCGGTGTATATTATATCAAACCTCAGTCATTGAACCTAAGGAGGAATAAAACACCAGAGAAATTTTGATTTATATGGAAAGGAGGACATGTTCAATAATATTTTGAAACTGACAACTTTCAAATGTACTTTACTTCGTCAAAATATGCAGTTTAGGAGAAAGTAATATTAAAAACAACAACATTTATGCCCCTGGTGGACTCCTTTTTGTTGTTGTTGTTTATTAGTCAAAAGCAAATACAGCTTTAATATAGACATAGTATACAATGTAATATATCTAAAATCATATAAAGGTCAAGAAAGAATAAAATTGTGCTTATACATTAGTACTTTTAATTTCAAAGGAATTCAAATTTACCAAAGTCACATATTTCCTTTACATTCTGTGTCGATAAAAGTCGAATTAATTTAAATACAGAGGGTCTGATATAATAATACTTTTTCAAAAATTTGATTCTTATATGACTAATAGGTACACTTAAAGAAAAAATGAAACTCATTTTCTACATCTAAGGTACATGAAGGACATACACGTCTTTCTAAAGGAACATTTTTGTATCTACCGGTTTCAATAACTAACCAGTGAGACGATAATCTTATTAACTTACAATATATTGTATATATAAACTTTTTTATACTGCACAGGAATCCTTTTAGTTAAGTAGGATTGCAAAGTAAAATGGTCAATCAAATGTTTATAAATTCTAAATTTTGAGGACGAGTTGATTTCAGAAAGTATTTTTTGTTTACAATTATCAAAAATACGTTGCTTAGCAACTGCAAACTTGTATTGTGGCTTCAACGTACATTGATTTAACCATAGATTCATCACTCCAACATTTGACAAAATACCTTTAACATTTACTACCCAATTTTTACAGTTTTGTTTACTACTCATTTCATCACACATATAGTCATAACATGATATCAAAATACAATTTTTTGTTGATAAAAGTGAACTTTTTCGATATCAGGAGCTGAATGAGCACTTCACATCCGTAATTTGCAAAGCTTCTTACATCTGTATCAAATTTTTATAAGGACACAAGTGTTGTAAAATTCAAGCTCATATTAGAACATTTTCTTTTTAGTGAAAATAAAGCTTTCTTACATTGTAATGATAACTGAAAACAGTTTTTGTGTGACATAAAATGTTCCATTAAAAATTCCACAATAATCCAAGATAACAAAATTCATTTACTACTTCAATTTGTTAATTATCCTATAACCATTTATCATCTTATCTCAAAATACTTCCGTTTCTAAAAACCAATACTTTTGGTTTTTGAACATAACCGTTAAAGACCATTTTTTCAGTGTAAATTTCCAATGAATTCAACATAAGTTGCAAGTCATAGGCCGATTCAGCTAATATAACCATATCATCTGCATACATTAATAGAAATAAAGATAATTCTTGTAGCTCCATGTGAGCATTGCCCTTAAGCAAACATTCCTTCTGACAGTCGCTTACGTACAAAGAAAAAAGTAGGGGAGAAATTATTTCCCCTTGTAAAACGCCAATGTTATTTACAAAGAAATCTGATAAATTTCCCTTTAATAAAACACATGACTTAATATTATTGTACAATGATCGAAACATCTTAAGAGACTTGCCTCTAATACGCAGCATAATTTTTTTCCCACAGTTTAGCTCTGTCTACCGAATCAAACGCCCGTTTAAAATCTATAAAACAACAGTAAATCCTCTTTTTCTTAGAAAGATATTTATCAATTGCAGTTTGCAAGGCATAAATGGTATCAACAGTTTCTAAAGAAAGTCTAAAACCGAATTGTGCATCAGAGATGACATCATTATGTTCCACCCTAGCCGAACCCGCGATCTAAATAATCAGTCGACATGCATTCCGACTGATTGTATCTTGTTTAACGTCTCGCTCGAGAATCTTTCACTCATATGGAGACGTCACCATTGTCAGTGAAGGACTGCAGAATTTAGGCTTATGCTCGGCGCTTATGGCCAATGCACAGGAAGGGCCTTTTTCGTGCCATACCTGCTGTGACACGGGGCCTCGTTTTTTTTTTCCGGTATCATCCGAAGCACCGCTCCATTTACATGTAGTATCTTCTTACGAGAAGCAAAGTGTACTGTGAACCTATTCTAGCCTGGATCCCCACGGGACCATTCCGATCGACTTACCCAACTAGGCAATAAAATGAAATCAATATTGCTGATATTTATATTTTCCTTCATGTATTAAAAACACTTCAGTCATTATGATAATGCAGTATACCTATAACTAGTATGCTACGGAGAGAGAGAGGGAGAGAGAGTACTTTTTTTGCCTTTAGAATATATGTGTGCATTGTGAGGACGTCCTCAATTAGTAGGTTTGGAGAGAGAGAGAGAGAGAAGGCGCGGCAAGGAAGAATATGATTCAATACAATTGCGTCAATATAACTAGTAACTCAATTTATTGGTCTTTTACACACCGAGACAATCTAAATTACTCACTACCCTGAGTAAGTCGTCATTTTCCTGAATGCCTTTCATCGATGAGAGGTGATATATATATATACATTCCTCTCTCGTTCTTCAATAGGTCTATGCTGTTCTTTTGTCTATGTTATACAGTAGTCATTCCACTATTTTGACACGTTTGGTATTCTTTAATTATTTTCAAAGAGAAGGGAAGGTGGCAGTATGTTTAATAACATTGGAAACAATGATCCAATACCATGCCTGATTATCAATATATTAAGATTGAAATAATACTTTTTCGATTTATTCAATGTGGTCGGTGTTTTATAATGCTATATATCCTATGTATGATTTTTATCTTTTTAAGAGACGAGTAAACAGTCTATAATATAAATCTAACCAAGGAGAAATGGTTTATTATAAACGATGCGACAATTAACTCCGGACACGACAAAGTCCGGACTCTTTGCTATCCTTTATGATACAGATTTGGACTGGTAGTTATTAAAAAATGTTCAATTGTTAACGCACGACGGACGAAAACCAATTGCAATAGGTCACCTGAGTAAACTCAGGTGACCTAAAAAGGTAATTATTTATTTCCACTACTTGTATTAAAGTTTTTATTTATGTGCATTGTTAAAAGACATGATTATGTATTGATTTGTGTTGCTTATGTTGTGCTGACACCAACAGACAAACCAAGTTTAATGGAATAAATCTTGAATAAATTTTAAGTGCAAAAAGGTCATGTTTAGAATACTCTACTTCAATGTAGAAATCAAAAATATACTTCCCAAAGAATAGCATTACTCCAAATCTCAGATGCGAACCTCTTTAAAGCGATTATGTGACTTGGGCTGTATTCGTTTGGTCGGATTGAGTGCTACAAGAGTGATCCTAATTTGCTCGTTTGCTGTTCGGAGATCTATCGTCTACATCTCAACGCGCAAGTAGAGACTGGCGATATCCTCCACCAGTTGCGGAGAAGGAAAACGAATAGACCCCTCGGACGTAGTTCCCGTAACATCGACCCCGATCATATAATTGACGAGGTGGAAAAAGTTACGTGACTGAGCAAGTGAATGGTCGTGTTTGCGATCTGAATCTGTCTTTTCAACAGTTTTGGCTTTTATAAAGAGGCCTGGCTATCACAGTTATTGTGATTTTCGGTTACATATAAGCTTAATGTGCAGAGTTGTATATATGTGAATTTTTTTGTGTTTGATTGTTGGATCAACAATACAAATCAGTCAGTGTTCACGTTTATCTACACTGACTAGGTGTTTATTCTTAAACTCTTCGTATTTTTCGAGTTTTGAATTTTGTGCTTGATTTTCGATTTGGATTACCGGTGTATAAAACAGTAAGTGTTTACCTGTGTTTAGTCTTTAACTCTTCATATACATATATAAGAAATAGGGAATGGACACAAACTTTGAAGTCCGTGTATCTAAGAAACAGAGACATACAAGCAAATAAAGAGAAATATTTTTTGACTATGATATCGCGGAGGCAACAGGAGTAGTAGTTCCAGGTAAAAGGTGAAGATAACGAACTGTGATCAATCTCATAACCCATATAAGCAATACAAAATAGAGAGTTGGGCACACTAGAGGTGGGATGAGGTGTCTAGGAGGAGTAAGCATCTCCTGTCGACCGGTCACACCCGCCGTGAGCCCTATATCTTGATCAAGTAAACGCAGTTATCCGTAGTTAAAACCAGTGTGCAAGAAAGGCCTGACAATCGGTACGAAACACGGCAGACAGCATTTGACCTAATGATAGGTTGTATTGACAAACTAGATCATTATAACGGCCATAGAATTTGCGAAATGCTGACTTTAAACGAGACTGTTTGAACCCCTGCATCATCAACTTGTTTGTCAGTAGCTTGCTTCGATTTAAAAACTGACCATAAGCAAAAGAAGTTCTTGCATATCGAAACAGTTGAGAGATATAAACACCATATGCAGGTGATAATGGAATATTGCTACATATATATGGGAAGTTGACGATGAAGAAGCTGAAATCATCCCGTTTGTCATAAAGTTGAATTGTTAGTTTGCCGTTAATATCTACTTTCAATAAAATATCTAAGTATGAAGCAGAAGTGGACGACTCTGTGGTGTCTTTTATTTCGAGCTCACAGGAATATATCGAATCATGATATTAATGAAAGTTATTATTGTTAATAGATAAAACGTCGTCGATATATTTAAATGTCGATGTGTTATGCGTACAGGGGGACAGAGATCTGTAGCGGATCTATATGAAATCGGCGAATAGAAATACTCTAGTAAGTGGAGGATTTACTCTCGGAAGTAGAGCCGTCCTAGCATTTAATATCAATCCATACTCCGCGGGAACAGACTCCAAATGAAAATATAATTCGGGTCTTCGTGAAAGGAATTCCTCTACCAGTGTAAGATAGTTGTGTTAAAATATGCTTGAAAATCTTGGAGCAAAGCTGACCAGCGATATCAAATATTATGAAAAAGGGCACCCCAAAAATCATGAATGACCGATGTCATGAATGGAAATCGCTTTGTATCTATAGCACCAATGGTCGATGACAAATGTTTACCCCGCTCCACCACGTGCGCGGGTTTACGATGCACTACATGTAAAGCACATAAAGGACAGTCTACCCGGGAGAAGAAAAAATAATGCACAATTTGTTGGGCAGAAAACTACTTTAGGAGAAATTGGAAATATGAACAATATTGCAGAATCTGTAAGAAAGCGGGACATAATCCTGGTTCGGAAAAGTGTCGGTCATATGTCGCCACACAAGAAGACCTTATATGTTTCTCTGGAAATGAAAATGTATTATCAAACTTCTTTGCCATCGAGATTAAGGTTATTGGAACTTATCGTTCTGCCGAACATGCTTATTCACATCCAAAATCCCTTCGATCAGGAGACCTGAACCATGCAGAAGCTGTTAGTAAAGCGGAAACTGCCTTGGATGCGAAACGCATCGGTAAGCAGGTACTCGAGTCGGATTTCTTGGATTACCACGGAAGATATCGTCATAAGTGAAATTCTGGAGCCCAAGCTGAAGCAATGCTCAAAATCTAAAGATGCTTAAAGAATACCAGAACAAGCATTCTGAGAGTATTGCATGACAATACATAGTCCCCTACCGGTTGCAAAAATCACTGTAACACAACAATATTCAAAGTTCATTATGTAGGTTATGGTAAAAGGGAAAATTGGGGAACCAGGATAGGAATGGTTGGAAATCAACTACTACGTGTATTCGAGTAGAGACTAGACCAAGAAAAAAGACAAATTTATAATTAGGTTTAGGTCTTTAACCAAGTCAATAAACTGTGACATGTAGATGATCATGAATAATTTAGCTATATTGTAGTATTACTATGCTAGAAGTTTTAATGAGTGTAGTATTCTTAATTCTTATCTACAGAAATAAGAAACTTGGATGTAAACTAACAATTCATGCTATTTTTCCACGTCCAAGGGCCTTAACTTAATGAAAATTCAACGGACCAAGATGAAATTCACACTTGATCTGTAACTTGTTATGGCAAAGCAATGTACCAAATATCAAATGAATATCTGCAAGCACAACCAAAAAAGTCTGGAAAACTGATTATTCATGCTATTTTTCTAAGTCCAAGGGCCATAACTAAGTGAAAAATCAACGGACCGAGACGAAGTTCGAAATTGATCTGTAACTTGTTATGGCAAAGCCACATAACAAATATAAAATATATATCTGCAAGAACAGAGAAAAAAGTGCGGAAAACTGGACTGACGGACGGAGCGCAAACCTAAAGTCCCCTCGACTTCGTCGGTAGGGGACTAAAAACAGACATACATGCACTACTAGTACAGTCAACTTGGGATGTGTACTGGGGTAGTGGGCTGAATTTTTCATGTACCGTGCACACCGTAATGCAACACTGGCCGGGCCAAAACAGGTTAGGGCGCTTGATAGATGGTATGGCCGCCAAAATCAAACGTGAAGATTCCAAGTCGTCATCTACTAGCCGAGCACTGAGGACAAATCAAGTGGAAAACAATGAAATGTTAAGAATGTAGTTATGTAAATGTAAACATTCATAAATAATCTAGAAGTCATTTCGGTAACCTGCAGAGGTTTAAACACTGCAGAAAAACATTAAATTTTATACATGGATTATTGATATATGTTTCGATATCATATTCATTCAAGAAACTCGTATTGAAAAAAAAATGTAATAAAACTATCAATTTATGATTCGAGGTGGAAATGTTTGTCTACACATTGCTATTCAGATTCGCCATATAAAATACGGATGTATATTTAATTGCTGTTATAAAATTTAGAAATTCATTTCAAAATTAAGGATTATCTCCCTCATGCATAGCTCTTATCCTTGGACGAATTTGGCTCCACTTTTTTGGCACGCTGTTTTTGGCTATATTTAGCTCTAAAACTTCATAGTTATTTCGGATTTCAAACATTTCGGTTGAGCATCACTGAAGAGACATTATTTGTCGAAATGCGCATCTGGTGCATCAAAATTGGTACCGTATAAGTTTTACCTAGTAGAGGTGTTTCTATATTACTTAGAAAGTATCTACCACTGGAAATAATCAACGAACACAAGTCAAATGATGGAAGAAAGCTTTCAGTAAATATTGAATATGATAACAAAACTATTACGCTAGTTAATATATATGCGCCAAATGAAATTAACAACAGTATTTTCTTTAAGCGTGCTAAAGAATGAAAATTCCGAAAAATTCTGATATATGGAGATTTAAACTGTGTGAATGATGATAAAAGCGCAATATATTCACAACAGGTGCTAGAAAAATTATATTTACATGATTTATGGAAAACTATCAAAGGGGACAAACAAGGATATACATGGCGTGCTGGAGAAAATATTCCAACAAGTAGATTTGGCTCTATGTTATTATCAAAAGACATTAGACTTCAGAATATTCCAGGTTCACATTCAAACGGAACAAGGATATGTCTGATCACAGGTGTATTGTTTTAACTTTAATTATGAATGGAAACTTACGAGGACCAGGATATTGTAAATTTAACACATCTTTTATCGAATCCCGGCCGCAACAGACCTAAGTCTAAAATAGGTAGTGACAGTTCCTTCGCTAAACGCTCTGCATCAGGTGTGAATGCCACTGGTCCTCGGAGATAATCTTAAAAACGGATGTCCCGTGTCACAGTAGGTAAAGAACCCTCACTGCTCAATCGCCGTATGCACCGACCAAAGACCTAAATTTGAAGACCTTCACCGGCAATGGTGACGTCTCCATATGAGTGAAGAATTCTCATGAGACGTTAAACAAGATACAAACTAAATCAGACAACTAGTCTAGAGGAGTATACCTGCATTAAGTATTTCCTTACATGAGTATATGCATCTAGTTAACTCATTAATGATCTAATTAGAATGTGTCCGTCATTCGTTGGTTCATGTCAATTCTGTTAGTATTTTTCACATTTTACACGTTTACTATAATGAATAACACTGCTCCAATTACAATTATAAAATTCGGCACAAGACTGTCTAAGACAAAGGGTCTAAGCCTCCTTTTTATTATGTAGGCGCAACTGTGTCAATATCGGATGACTAGTTTGAATTATTTTTTCCAAGCAAATAAGGTTGTGTTTAAAAAGATCCGAGCCATACATTTGATTAATGTGGCTAACGATTTCTTATAGAATTTTTAATGACAAAAGAACATTTAGTTTTGTCAGCGATATCTTTAGGCATATATTCTTTTTATTTCTTTTATTTTGTACCTTTATGCATTCTTTAATGAAAATTTAAAAATTCTAAATATATTTATACTGAAAATGATTTTTCGGGGTTTATCTAGTACATTTACGCTCAAAATGCAAAAACGACAGAGGAAATTCTGGCTCCAATGCTTTCAAATTGAACATGTCTTCAAACTATATACGAATATTTTCACAAAATTAATTACTTGTAGGGGGATAATATTTATTTTCAAGAAATAAGTTTAGAGAGAAAAATCAACTTGATTTGTTTGTAGTACATGTAATTCAGAATGATATGAAATTTTGAATGAGGGCAGATGCTGTTCAGTCGATGATATGAGTCTTTATCAAACTCATGTACATCCCTAAAATTTTTAATTTTATCTGTACCCATGAAAACCTTCTTTGAAATGAAATAAAAATTCTAAAAATCTAAATATATTCAACATGATTTTCCGACCATTTTTCTCGAAAAATATGTGATGAAAATTCCATTTTCTAAAGGGACTGAGGAAATTCGGATTAAATGTTTCGTAATCTATTTTTCAATTATTTGAAAAAATATTTTCCATTTTAATATCCGGACTATGCATAACTTTGGATCTACCACTGCCAGATTTTAGCGTTATTTACTTTATTAACATTTGACAGTTTGGAGATTATTTCCATTGAAACCAATTTACATGTATGTTCCTGTAAAATATTGTCAAATTTCCTCTTGTGATGAATAAATGATTTTTATAAAAATTTAATTGCTTTCGTCTCATCAGCATATTCCCTAAACTCCGGACATGGCAAAGTCCAGTCATTTTTCTATACTTTATGATAAAGATTTTAAGAAAAATCAAAGAACATATAGCGAGATTTTTAGTAATATGTCATAGTCCAAGGTTAGTCTCACGCATTGTTGTAAAATAATAAATATCCTGCTCACGGCGGGTGTGACCGGTCAAAAGGGGATGCTTACCCCTCCTAGACACCTGATCCTACCTCTGGTACAATGTAAAAAAAAATATATAAAAAAAGGAATTGTATGTTTTAATGTATTATACCTGATACATTATATGTTGTGTGTGCGTGTGTGTATTTCATTATTATTATTATTTTAATACGCCCTGAAACTGATGTTTATTCTTATCTAGCATATTTATGGTATCTTGTGTTTTCATGTTTTATATGTACAATCAGGATAGGTACAGCTTTTAATGTTTTATTTATTTTCTATGTATTATGTGTATAACATTCTGTTGTAAGGTATATATGCATTGTAAAGCACTTTTGAGCGTACATAGTGTATGAAAAGGGTGCTATATAAATATGGTATTATTATTATATCCAGGGATCCGTGTTTGCCCAACTCTATTCTATATTGTTTATAGGAGTTATGAGATTGATCACTGTTCGTTATCTGCGCCTTCCATCAGCCTCCAAAATCAGAAAGACAAATATCCGGCATTACATGTTATAATATCAAATAGTATTTGTTTTACTTAATAGAGTTATACGGTGTATAGAAAGGTATTTTTACAATCAATAAATGGCTTTTAGTAGGAAGTAAGGGACAAGCGAAGTTGTGGACACGTGTTGGATTAGTTTGAGTTACTAATGCGACCTATTGCGGGTTGTTCTTGTTGGTTTTAAGTCATATCCAAAAGACCTGTGGCTTTTACTTCTACTGCCAGACGGTTCGGGAAGAAACATAGTATTACACTACCTATGTTTAACGTCTCATGTTTATGTAACCTATCTACCAACCGGTTATCATATTATTTACAACAGGGTCCCCTCATATAACTTGCTGAGGATTTGAATTTATCAACAATAGATGCAAATATATACATATTCTACTTAGAAACGATTATATACATATAAACCTAATATAAACATATAAACCTAATAGAAAATTATTTACGTTATAAATCACTGATTCGTGTGTACTGAGTTACCACGCGACTTCTTTTAAACTATCAATCAAACTACAATGGTTTCTTCAGCCAAGTCACTTCAAGGCGACTGTGGTGCTTTGAACTTGAAGCAACAGCGTTACATATAACACAAGCAACCAGCGCTGCTGATAACCAGTATTAGATCCCGAAGAGACCAAAGTTACTTCACTAAATCATTTCAAGGAACATACATTGGCAATGTTAAGCATATTGCATAGCAATGGCAACTTCCTAAGTTAAACACTGTCAAACCCTTAGGCCTATACGTAAACTATCTAATACTTTCAATTTTAATCTCACCGATGTTAACGCTGCAACAATCATCGTCAGACTAACTCACAGCTGCAAGTTTACGCCGTATTTATAGGGTTTCAGCACATGACCATTGTATGATCATTTCGACAGTACCTCGAGTGTTTTCCATCATACACATTTGTATTCTATCGAACATTATCGTATGTCCCATACCAGTGCCCACACATCCGTTACATTTGCCTAGATCGAGATTCGAACGCAGTTGCAAAGCGAGTGACCAAACCACTAGCTACAAGAACAAGCTACTGCGACCGGTGTAGACAGATATTGATTAAATTATAACTCTTTGAAGTTGATGGAAATTCTAATCTTTAATCTTCTTACACAAAATCATCTGAAATGCATGTTTTATTCTAGGTTGTGAGAGTAACATGTTGAACAATTTCGAGCGATGTATGGAAAGTGTGGTCGCTCTATGGGGACATAATGACCGAGATTTGTTCAAATGACAAAATGGTTAATGTATAATAATCACCCATTCAGTATAGACCTCTATATCGCTTCTGTCTGTCTGTCTCTTGTAAATAATTTATTGAAATGCATGGGTTCGTTTATGAGAATACAATATATGTATCAAGTACCAGATAACTGCAGAAATACAGTGGCAGGCTACGAATTCTACGAAATTCACTGAGAATCTTCGCATATGCGTGGGATTTATTACCGATCAATTTCCCAATTAAGAGCTCCAATGGAGGTGCTCGTGCATTTTTAACAAAAATAATTAAAGTTTGATTGCTTCTTTGAATCATAATTCTATGTTGTTAAATGTTTGAATCTAAAGTAACTGTAGGTCATTGTGCGCCAATCCAGCTCAAATGTTAACTGCACTTGTTTTCCTCCGAGAGGAAGCTTTTGACTAAATATTAGGGCAATATCTGTATCCGTAATGAAAAAGCCTGGAAAACTGTCTGGCCTATTTTTAGTCCAAAAGTAGGTCAAGGATGGATCAATCCAGTTGAAAAGCATACTGAAATTGTATTCTACTGAGAGTAAGCATTTGACTAAGTATCAGGGCAATATCTGTATCCATGATGAAAAAAGCCCGGAAAACTGTTTGACCTATTTTTTCCAAAAGGTAGGTCAAGGATGGACCAATCCAGCTGAGATGCAAACTGAACTTGTATTATTCCAAGAGGAAGCCTTTGACTAAATTTCAGGGCAATATCTGTATCCATAATGCAACAAAGCCGGGAAAACTGTTTGACCTACTTTTAGTCCTATGTATGTCACGGACGGACGGACCAATCGAACTGAAATGCAAACAGAACTGGTATTCCTCTGAAAGGAAGATTTTGTGTAAATTGCAGGGCAATATCTGTATCTGTAATGAAAAAAGTCCTGAAAACTGTTTGACTTACTTATAGCCCTAAAGTAGGTCAAGGATGGACCAATCCAGCTGAAATACTAACTCACTATTACAATTCTTGAGGGAGGTATTGTGATTAAATTTCAAAGTTGTACATGCATCTGTTACGGAAAAAAGTTCGGAAAACATGACCCGGGACGGACGGACGCACGGAGCGCGCCATATCATAACATCAAATGTCTAATGACGGGCGTATAAAAATCAAATACAAACGGTTTTGAAAGGTTTTTTATAGTTTCCCTGACGGATCCCTGTGAAGTGTTTTTTGGAGCAAAATATTTACTTTAAAAATTTTCAAATGAGGGAATGATTAAAGTTATATTTTACTACGCCATCAATTCACGAAAAATATAGTTCCTTATAAGCCAAGTGCCTAAGAAACAATTTTAGCGTTCAATGTTACCACTGTAGGTAAGAAAAGTCTATATGGCTTGATGATGCATATGTTTCATAAAAATACATGTTCGTATGGTGATACACGTATCAACTATTTTGTCTAGGTGATGACAAGAATCCATCCTTCAGGAACAAGTGACGATAACGAAGAGTGATCAATCTATACAAATCCTATAAAGAATGTAAAATTAAATGAATGGCAAACACGGACCCCTAGAGTACCAGAGGTGGGATCAGGTCCTTTGAATAAGTATCCATTCCATGTCGACTGTTCACAACCGCCGTGAGCCCTACATCTTGACCAGGTAAACGGAGTAATCCGTAGTCACAATGAGTATGTAAAGAACGAACTAACACGTCCAAGTGATGACTTGTATTTCCAAATCAGATCGTTATAACGACCGTAGAATTTGCGAAATGCTGACTTTGAAGACGGTTATTAAAACCCCTGTAACATCAAGTTATTTTTCAATGATCTGTCTCATTTTAAAAATAGTAAAGTGACAGTAAATCATAGCTAGAGGTGTGTCACTATCTCGGGATACGTATGTCTATACTCTATCAAGACAGCTACGATAAGAATTTCCTCATTTGTAGAAGAACATTAAAATGTAGTAGTTTCAAACACTTATAGGGTATATAACGGAGAAGAGGTGAGTTAACGTCAAAGGTGAAGATGAAACAAATTGAATACAAATATAGTCCTAAATTCTGTAGAAACAAGAGGTACTGTGAGCAATGCTCACTAAGAATACCCCCGCTTACCCCAATCTCCCAAAGGGTGTTGGTAATAAGTAAAACTTCAGTATTATGATCCAAAAGGTATCTAGGAACACAGCATCTCCATGCGATGAAAAAAGCCGTTAAAGAATTTAAATGGAAACCATATTGCTACTTTGATGTCCAGTGCGCGTGACATTTGACCTTTTGACCCCCAAAATCGATAGGGAACATCTTCATCCCATGGGTAGTTCATATATATGATATGGTGATTGTAGGTGGAAAGGATAACGCTTTAGAGCCCGGAAACCATATTGCTACTTCGATGTCCAGTGCGCTTGACCTTTTGACCCCAACATCGATAGGGAACATCTTCATCCCATGGGTAGTCCATATGTATGATATGGTGACTGTAGGTGGAAAGGATAACGCTTTAGAGCCCGGAAACCATATTGCTACTTCGATGTCCAGTGCGCTTGACCTTTGACCTTAAAATCAATAGGGAACATCTTCATCCCATGGGTAGTCCATATGTATGATATGGTGACTGTAGGTGGAAAGGATAACGATTTAGAGCCCGGAAACCATATTGCTACTTCGATGTCCAGTGCGCTTGACCTTTGGACCCCAAAATCGATAGGGAACATCTTCATCCCATGGGTAGTCCATATATATGATATGATGACGGTAGGTGGAAAGGATAATGCTTTAGAGCCCGGAAACCATTGCGTCTACAGACGGACGGACGGACAGACAGACGGACAACCCGATTCCAGTATACCCCCCCTCCCACACACACAACTTGTTGCGGGGGGTATAACTACAAATTATGATTTCATTATATTGCAGGATAGAGCACAAATTGTGCTCGTAATACAACCTGTTTTACTTTTTGATAAGCTGTAAACATACTGAAAACGATACACAGACTACAGACATCTTGTAGTTAAGTTATAAATCATGCAGAAAATTATTTTCAATTATCAAACACATTCCATATACATCTGAACAAGGAAAACGCATAGAACCTTGGACACACTTTCCACGGGGATATAAAAACCATCAAGGAAAAAAAGCGAAATAAAATATCAAAATAAAGACCTGACCACGCGGTTATGTCCTTACCCACAGAACGTGAAATCCACAGGAACAGAACAGAGTGAATTACTGACATGTCTTACTTCTTCCATCAACTGTTTGCTTAAACACTACTTGCTATTCTTACATGTACTTCAATCATTTAATTTTTAATAGTGTTTTATTTGTTGAGTGATACGATCGATAATTCAGTATCGCGCACCCTATGATTAATATCGGATTATTGATATTTAACGACAGGATCCAAAGTCTAAACAACCCGAACAGCAAAAAGATACATAAATAAAAACCATTGATAAGGAAGTTAGCTCCTGAGCTTTTGAGCACAACTGGGCAGGATGCTACAACTAAGTATTTACTGGTTCAATACTGATCCCATTGGTGCAAACATATTACACATCTATTACCAGAAACCATTTTAAGACGGTTAATTCAAATTTTGAAAGGGTTTTGCAGGAACTATATTTTGTGGCGGAAGGGTTGATAAATCAAATAGTTCTAAATCTGCGTGATATTACAGTTTCTGGTTCATCTAATATATCTTCTATTTTCATACTCCTATATGTGTATTTGAGATTAATAATTCATGATCACTGGATTAGGACCCTAGGCACTGCATTTCCATATGGATGCAATGATAATGTATATGATGTGGGAAATTTGACTAGTCCACAAGGAAATAATGTGAATGTGATGGGACTCTTTCCCAATACTCAAAGACGGAAACACAGTCATGGACATCGTTCATTTAAAAGACCAAGTATAAATTATGTTACGTTTGATTCACTTGTGCCTTACGTCAACAGACAATTAGGTCCACATCGTATTCGTACAAAACTTTACTGTGTTCCATTGAGAGTTTTACACACTTTATTTGAAGAAGGTATGGCTAGTCTATACTTGGATTTTTCAACACCTGAATATAGACTGAACTCTATGATTATAGATGTTGCCCATCACAGGCTCTTTAAACCAGCACGGGTCATGGATGATATTCCTTCCAAATCATGCCGTCAGTTCCTTAAGCTCCAGTTTACAAACAAAGGAATATATACCGTCAACATAAGCAGCATTCTTCGTCATAATAGGGTTCAGTCGTGTATTCCAACTTATTTCAAGTTCAAGTCTACACCCTGTATTTCCTACAGCTATACTTCTAGTATTGCATCCAAACTTTTTAATTATAAACAAACTTTGCAGTGCCTAGATATAGACCATCTTATACGTAATCCACCAACGTGTTCTTGTTCTTCATCTTCTTTCAACTATGCGCCAGCTGGACATGTCATTACTGGTGATGTTGATATAGTTGAAAATGAATTCTGTCGAAGATTATGCCAGATGATGGGCTACATATGAAAAAAAAAAGAACTTGATACATTGTCAGAATGGGTTAAAAGCATAAGAGGAATATTAAAATCCCGCATTAGACATATGAAAACAAAAGTACGTATCATCTATCCTTCTGTGTTTAGTAAACCAGAAGTGATAAAAGAATTAGATAGGTTACATGAGGAATATGTTTTGGTTCCAGCTGGCAAAGCTAGTAACAACATTGTCTTTGTTTGTAAGGCTCATTATTACAACTGTATTTTCAACGAACTTGGCATTAATTCCACTTTTGGTAATCGTACTTATACTCCAACAGCCCTTTCAAAAGATGAAGTTCTTCACAAGATTGCTACATAAAGCCATGTCCCCCACCGCTGCAAAAAAAGTTGAAGCACAAAAGTCCCGTAACTCCTGTAAAATTTGTCGAATTAAAATGGCATCGCAATATGATCAACTACATATGGTGACTAACAATCCTACAAAATTTGAATGAAATCCAGTGAGCGGTTTCGGAGTAGTTGCGTCCACTAAGTCTTCCTATAGCTATGTACAAATTCAACAAAGTCCAATAACTCATATAAAATTTGTCGAATCAAACTGGCAGCGCAATATGATCAACTACATATGGTAACTAACAATCCTACAAAATTTGAATGAAACCCGGTGAGCGGTTAGTGTAGCATATACAAATTCCACAAAGTTTCATAACTCCTGTAAAAATTGTCGAATCAAAATGACGGTGCAATATGATCAACTAAATATGGTGACTAACAATCCTACAAAATTTGAATGAAATCCGGTGAACGGTTTCGGAGGAGTTGCGTCCACTAAGTCTTCCTATAGCTATGTACAAATTCAACAAAGTCCAATAACTGATATAAAATTTGTCGAATTAAAATGGTAGCACAATATGGTCAACTACACATGGTGACTAACAATCCCATTAAATATGAACAAAATCTATTGAGCGGTTTCGGAGGAGCTGCGTCCACAAAATGTTCCTATAATGTAGCATGTACATATTCAACAAAGTCCCATAACTCCTGTCAAAATTGTCGAATGAAAATGACGGCATAATATGATCAACTACACATGGTGACTAACGATCCTATAAATTATGAACAAAATCCGTTAAGCGGTTTCTGAAGAGTTGCTTCCACAATGTGATCCTATAGTGTAGCATGTAGAAATTCAACAAAGTCCAATAACTCCTGTCAAAATTGTTGAATCAAAATTCCGGCATAATATGATCAACTACACATGGTGACTAACAATCCTACTTAATATGAACAAAATCCATTGAGCGGTTTCCGAGGAGTTGCGTCCACAAAGTGAAGTGGGACGGACGGACGGACGCAGTGACACCGGTATTTCTATGTCACCTTCCGCGTTCCGGTGGGGGACAAATACCATGCTTCAGTTTTAGACACATTTAATATCCCAGACAATGGGTCGAATGAATATGAGTTACCTTACCTATACTGGATTCCTAAACTACATAAAAATCCTTACAAACAAATATACATTGCTGGATCCAGTAAGTGCTCTACCAAGCCCCTATCTTTGCTCCTCACGTAAATATTAACAGCTGTGAAGGAGAAACGTCAAACCTACTGTGCGACTACATTTGCCAGAAGTGGTGTTAATCAAATGTGGATTCTAAAAAATTCTAAAGAACATTTAGTAAACTTGAAATCGCAGAATTTTTCCCAAATCAATAAGTAAACATTAAACCCTTTCAACACTATACACGACCATTCCTCACGATAAATTAAAGTCTAGACTTTTTGACATCATAGACAGTTGCTTCTTCAACAAAAATGGAAAACGGAAATATTCATATCTAGTGATCAGTCATTCAAAAACGTACTTTGTTAAACACCACTCTGATTCACGCACTAGTACTCTGAAGTTGAAATAAAAAATTCTGACAATATCTTCGTAATCTTTGGTGATCAGGTCTTCTAACAGTCTGTTGGAATTCCCATGGGGGTACTTGTGCTCCTTTGTTAGCTGACCTGTTTCTATATTCATATGAAGCAGAATTTATTCAAAACCTTCTTCGTAAGAAAAAATCTCTCGCTGTGGCCTTCAATTCGACATTTCGATGACGTTTTGTCTATTAACAATAACTTTCATCCATATGTCGATTTGATATATCCCTGTGAGCTCTAAATAAAGGACACCACAGGGTCGTTCACTTCTGCTTCATACTTAGATATTTTATTGAAAGTAGACATTAAAAGCAAATTGACAACTCAACTAGATTTCAGCTTCTCCATCGTCAACTTCCCATTTTTATGTAGCAATATTCCATTATCACCTGCATATGGTGTTTATATATTTCAACTGATTCGATATGCAAGAGCTTATTTTTCGTATAGTCAGTTTTTAAATCGAGGAAAGCTACTGACAAACAAGATGATGGTACAGGGATTTCAACAGTCTCGATTGAAGTCAGCATTTCGCAAATTCTATGGTCGTTATAACGATCTAGTTCCTCAATACAACCTATCATTGGGTCCAATGCTGTCTGACGTGTTTCATACCAATTGTTAAGCCGTTCTTGGCACACTGATTTTGACTGCGGATTTACTTGAACAGGATATAGGGCTCACGGTGTGTGTGACCGGTCGACAGGGGATGCTTACTCCTCCTAGGCACCTGATCCCACTTCTGGTGTATCCAGGGGTCCGTGTTTGCCCAACTATCTAATTTGTATTGCTTCTAGGAGTTATGAGATTGATCACTGTTCGTTATCTTCACCTTTCATGATACAAGTAGTTTAGACTTGGCACTAGATCAAATGTTGTAATTCATTAATTTGGTTGATATATTTTTCGAAATACAACACCGATTTTTAAAAAGGTTTAAATTAGTTTACTCGAACTTTTGTATAAATAATCAATAATTTCGCCAAAACTTAAATAATTTGGTGTCAAACAAAAGTTCCATTTTAAATTTTAGGACAAGGTCTTGAAAATTATGTGAAATTTAAGAAATTGACATTACTCCAAATGTATCCTTTTAAACTCTCAAATTTGATATCATAATTTTTTTCGTATATCAAGTGCAAAAAGGTCATTATTTATTTTCTTTACTCGTTTTAAACTTTATTTTTGTATTTGTTTTGCTAAAAGACATGATTATGTATCTATTTTATGTAATACTTGATTTCTGTTGCTTATATTGGGTTGGCAACAACAGACAAATCAAGTTTAATTGAACAAATATTAAGTGCAAAAAGGTCATGTTTAGAACATTGTAGCTCAATAACAAGCATTGCGACCCCCAGTTTTCCTTTTCAGTTTCCTAATTCTCCTTCAATGTAATTAAAAATACACTTCCCAAAAATGGCATAACTCCGAATGTCAGGTGCGAACCTCTTTAAGTCCGAAAATCAAAATATCACAGTTAATGAGTTTTAAAATGTTAATTTGTTAATGATTCAACATAATGACACTCAAGTGCTCTGAACTTTTAAGTATAAAGAAAGGAATCTGCTATGTAAACGAACAATCACAAAAAGATGATGATGATGATGAGTGTTAGACTGTTTAGAACTGAATATCAAATCCAATCGTCATTAACCCGTGCATTCATGCACGGCTGGATATTAGGTATAGCGAATTCAGACACTGGAGATTTGAAGCCTTAATTGAATAAAAATCAAAATTGCATGTATTAGTATTAACTACATGGGGGTTTGTTGTGATTGTTTTTTGGTATGAAAGTGGATAATGCATAAATGCCATGTCTCCATAGTGGAATAGTTTTGAAATTCTATCAAACTATCTTTTGATATTTTCTATTGAAAACGTCTACTCAAAATACATAAAACAGTTTTCTAGATAAAATAATAGATGTGAAAGTCCATTTGCAAAAACCCCCAGACATTAAATATTCTAAAAGACCTATTTTTAAATCACTGATCATATCCCTATCCATATAACATACATAGAGCTTATCTCCCTCACCTCACCAATGTGAATTAAAAATAAACCTAGCCCCACCATAAGAAATTTCATGTGTTTCTTTTGGTTGTTAGGCTCTTGAGTTTTGGTTGAACAGGACTATTTGAAGATGCTTGAATGAAGTTACTATTCCAAGACATGTCACAATATTTTTATGTGTTAATCAATTAGCGAAAAAGAACTTTTAGTAAACATGAAATCGCAAAGCTTTTCTCAAAACAATATCATCAAAACGTATGACTTTTCAACAATTTACCATTCCTCACAAGAAATTAAAAAATAGACTTTTTGACACCATACACAGTTGCTTCTTCAACGAAAATAGAAAACGGAAATATTCATATCTAGTGACCAGACATCCAAAAATTATTTGTGATTCCATGCACAAGCACTCTTAAGTTGAAATTGAAAATAGGCTGAAATTCTGACATTATCTTCGTGATCTTTGGTGATCAGGTCTTCAAACAGTCTTTTCGAATTCCCATGAACGCGAATTGTGTTCCTTTGTTAGCTGACCTGTTTTTATATTCTTGTGAAGCAGAATTCAATGCGACATTTAGATATACAGTGTATCGACGTTTTATCTATCAACAATAATAATTTTCATTCATATGTCGATTCGATATATCCCTGTGAACTCGAAATAAAAGACACCACAGAGTCGTCCCCTCCTGCTTCATACTTAGATTGAGTGATTCCTGTTTAATGTCTCTCTTGAGAAATTTTCACTCAAATGGAGACCTCGCCAAGACCGGTGAAGGGCTTCAAATTTAGGCCTTTGCTAGGCGCTTACGGCCATTTAGCAGTGAGGGTTCATTAGCAATCCATACCTACTGTGACACGGGAAATCCGTTTTTAAGGTCATCTCCGAGGACCCGTGACATTCACACCTGATGCCGAGTTTTTGGCGATGGAACTGACACTACCTGTTTTAACGACTTCAGTCTGTCGCGGCCGAGATTCGAACCCTGACCTTCAGCATGCGAGGATAACGCTCTGCCTTTAGAATAGATAAAATTTTGTTGATATAATATAAATCTTCCATTGAAGGCCACAGCAAGGAAAAACCGGTGTGATGGAGAGGTGGAGGTTTCAAAGGCGAAAGGAACAAGATCAGTAAAAAATTGTGAGGCAATTATTTTCTATTCCAAGTCCTTCTACAATTGTGTCAAAAGCTTAGAGAAAGGTCCTGCAGGGAAAGCAGAATGTAAGCACAAAGAAGAACAATATTATGGATTGACAGTGCAGCAGTTAATAGGAAGAGAGATGATAGAAACGTTAAAACAGTAAAAGGAACTAGGAAACTGCATTCAGTGTTGGGGAACAGAGGGAGACAATTCGGAGAAGAAGACGGCCATGCTTTTGTGAACAGTGCCTATGTTTCAGATATGACAGATGCATCAATACAGGATATGTTGAAATGTGGAAGACAGTTTTCTTGAAGTGTATCCTTTCAGTAAATGTGTTGATATTTGACTTTATGTTTAAGAAATGACTATTACTTAAATTTTCTATTTTAAAACAAAGGACAGCAACTGTACATTATAAATCAAACAAAATATACAAAAGACTAGAGCATGATAAACGAAATGTCTATATTTTTCAAACCTAAGGTGTCGAACATATAAATAACTTGTTTTATGCATGCCGCGTTCCCTGAGTTTGGTGAATTGTGATTTGCTTAAGAAATATAAGCAATCCATATGCCAATATGTTAACAGATTGTGGCGGATCAAGATATGGATCATGGTGTTGAAGGTATCATGCTAGATGCAGTTGGTGCTGATGATGAGGATGGATTGCTTGATGTTGGAGAGATGTGGCATAATGCAGCTAAACATACAAAACAATTTCAGGAAATTTCTTCCTGTTTGCCTTCGTGCACATTAACAAATGTCAGTTCGTGGAATCGTGTATTTTTTTTTATATTCCTCAATTGGTAGGATGGGGATCTCACTAAACATGTTCAGCCACACGGTACTATTTGCGCCTGAGCCAAGTCAGGATCTTCTAGCATTTTTAAAACTTGTTTGCTTTTGAATTTAGGTTCATTCTGTGTTTCAGAGTTTAGTCCGAGTCTGAGTCAAACTCCTTACGAAACATACAAGAAAAAAGGCAAAATATCGAAATCTGTGAAATTTTTCGAAGAATGTTTTTATTAAAGTTATACTGAGTTTTTATTTTATAAATTCCCTAAATATTATCCATATTTTGCCATTAGATGAAAATGATATTGATGTTGACCACAGTGTTGAGAACCATGAACAGTCTGCAGTTGAAGGGGTTAATTTGTTGGAGGTTGGTGGAAGTGATGACCTGTTTAATGTTGGAGAACTTCAGCTGCAGGACTTGAGTTACGACGCAAACACTTTCTTCTCTTATATCAAAGATGTAGATGATATTGGGTATGTATTGTACATTTCATGTCTGCTTAAATAAACAATTTGCTTCTTACTGCTTCATGCATGGTATTGATTTTGATACTTAATTTCAATACCACTTTATACATCATTTTTGTCATATTTAAAACCATGTATTTGAAAAGGCGGCAACATCCTTAAAAACTGTAACCATTAGACTTGTACATGTATATGATTTCGTAGGTTTGCACCAGGCAACTATGCACTCGTTAAGCATGGCTCTGTGTATCTACCAGCAGTTGCAGTCTGTTGAATTTGGTTCTTTTAATGTGTATTTTGATTTAGTTTGTATTAATTACCTTATTTTGCATTCTGTTGAATTAACCTGGAACTACAAATTGGCTTATGGAACCAATTGAATCCATTTAAATGCTGGTTACCCGTTGTCGATATTTTTTAAAATTGAATAATCCACAAGAATTTAGAAAATTTGTCAGATTTTTATTACTGAATACAAGTTTTCACTATGTATTGGTTCTGTTAAATTTTCAATTTTGGTCTCAAATTTTTAAAAGAGCTAGTTTGGATATTGATGTCAGATCGAAATTGCATTCCTTACCTGTTAAATAGATGGTATAGTTCAATGTATGTATGTGAATGTATTAATTAGTAAAACATAATTACCTGCATATTGTGTAGTGGTGAATAACTTATTTATTATTTATTTCCGATCACAAAGAAATGCCACTGACGACGAACATGACGAAAACTTCACTTATATTAATGTTAGAACATTTCAAAGGACAATAAATTGGGAGGAATTTTCTGTGCTGAAAAGGGATATTCTAAGAAAGATTAATGAACCGGAATTTGTGTTGATTGGTTCAAGATGTTATTGTAAATTTGTTCTCTGGGCAGAATGTCTTGGTGACCTTAAGTAGTTGAACAAAAATAAATACTGTCCTTTATGTTGAATATTGTTTATTTGCAACTTTTAAACTTTGAAATACAATAAAATTCTATCAGTTATCATATCACACTTCTGTATGTATTCATTCAGGTTAGATTATGTTTGTTTGTTTTCTTTTCTTTCTGGCCGCAGGTATGAACTTTAATAACAGCCATGCTGCTAGTATATATATTACGATGCATAAAAGTTGTCAAAATAGGGTTATGTTGCTCAAGGTTGTTGTTTTCACTCAAGAACTTGTGGATAATGTACAATATAACTCAAATGAGTACCGATTATTCAGATTGTGTTACTTTTATCCCCATCACTAATGATTTCCATCAAAATGTCCAAGGATATACATGACAAATGTGTTAGAAAGTGCTCGATTTTAAAAACACACTTTTCCAGCTTCTTAAATTAGAGATCATGCCGTCTGTGCTCGTTCACGTTTTGTATATTTTTGATGTTCTGTATATGTTTCTGTATCTTTGATATGAGTTAACTGTAAGCTGCAGGATTTTACAACTTGGAACATTTGATCACCATTATGAGAGGAAGATGCTCATCGCTTTTCAAGGTCAGAGATCGAAGGTCAAAGTTGTATCAGTTAATATGTAAACCTTGTATGCAGAATACAGACTGTACACATACTCGTCATGCCAAGGAAAAACCTATTGTTTTGAAGGTCAGAGGTCAAGGTCGTAGTAAATCTTAGAAAGAAAACATTGTGGGCATGATACAGACCGAACCGTAAGCTTCAAGATGTTACAGATTGGTACATTTGATCACCATGATGAGAAGATGTTTCAGTATTACTTTTCAAGGCCAGAGATCAAAAGTCATGGTTGTATGATCACTTAGTAGGAAAAGCTTGTAGGCAGGATACATACCGCACTATTGGGGCTAGGACTGTCAAACTTGTTACACAAACACCTATTGCCAAGTGGAGGATGACTACTGTTTCTCGATATCAAAGGTTAAGTTCATAGTACCAGGATACAGACCAAACCGTTGGGTTTAGGACCATCAAACTTGATACAAATGCACCTTATATCAAGTGGAAATATATGAAGTTTCTTTTTTTAACAATGCAAAGAAAGTATGTCACACCCTGATGATTGCTGATGCTACGTGAAGCCAAGTTCTACAAATCATGGTAGGGCTGGGACAATTCAGGGTTAGCTTCATTTGGTTCGGTTTTGATTCAGACCAGCACGATTAAATTTTTTTCCGATGCTGTTCATGATACGTCCAATGTATCTAATGAGAGCACAAAAATCAACAATTTTAATGAGGAGCATCTACTTGATTTAATTCTATTCACGGTTTGTATAACTTTATGTCATCATTTGTAAACATCATATCTATTTATAACTGCATTTTATAACTTCGATAGAAAAAGGAAAACACTGACAGTCTATTAAAATTTGTTATACTAATGTGCTGCATAATTTTTTGATTATTAAACAATTGTATATAGTCAATTTAGAATGTATATGATATTGTTTTCATTTATATATAAACATTCAACGATTCTAACAATTGAGAGTCTTTGCAAATCATTTACTTTTCTCTCATATAAACTGTCGAAACATTTAATTTGTAAAGGTTATCTTCTAGCATCCGAGTAATATTCACATTATCAAAGAGAAGGACCGTCCATCTCTTTGATAATGTGAATTTTACGAGGATGCTAGAAGATGACCGACTTGTCACATATTACGAAAGTTTCTCATTTTTATTGAACCATACATTTAATAATAAGGGTAGATTACCATATACCATCGTCGGAAGATGCATGTGCATATATATACACAAGCACCTGCAGTATGGATATTACTACCCTTCCCCCTTTTTTGTGGCAATAATTTCTCTGAAATGTGTGGATTTCTTGTCTATCTCAACCCGCTTTTGATTTATGTAATCGTTTCACGCTTTTTTAAAAATCCACCTATGACGTCATTCTTTTGTTCGAACACTCCATTATTTTTCAGGAATGGGGTGTTCGGAAAGTAGGTCAACCTTTATACAAGTAGATATAAATGCATGCGACAAAAGAATGAAAAACGTAAGACATGATTAAAATGCACAAAGTTTAGTTTAGCAAAGGTGGATTTTAAGTGGACCAATGTACTCGTATCACTCCATTCCTTAAAAGCAATGGACCTCGGCCCCTTCCGTCCATTACTTTTAAGGAATGGAGCGGTATACTCGTACATTAACCCTTACGTAAGCTTTAGAGATTGGCCTTCTACCGGTATAATAAAATACACAAGGTATGAAACAAAAATTTGTAAACAAACAGGGGGTCTCCATTTCAAGGCACATTTTCCATGTAGGACTTCTCTTCCACTGGTAGCCAAAAAGGTCACAGAGTACCAATTCATAACGTGTCGTGTGATTGGTCCGCGAATAATCCCGAGACGAAACAAACCACGGTGCGTACAACAAAATCGTACTCTGTGACCTTTAAGGCTGCCAGTGGAAGAGAAGAAGCCCTGTGCGATCAATGCACGCAAGACTGAGACAAATAAAAGATATGAGATGGGTTTGGAGTTGAAGATAACCTGCCGCTTACACATAAGCACCACTTCTCGTATATGTTATGGCACAATACGTTTGAAGTTTCTCATTTACCTCAGTTAACATTTGTTGAGGAGCAAGGATAGTGGATTGGTACAAGATTTTACTGGATCCAGCAATGTATCCGTGGGGTTTTTGTGAAGTTTCGGAATCCATCATAGTTACGGTAACTCGAAAAGTTCGTCTCATTCACTGGGATATCATATACGGGATAGTAATATTCATGTTATCCTTTTAATCAATTCTTCATGTTCAACCTATAGTCTGGTATAACCTTTGACAAAATTCACAATAAAGATGAAGTTTTGTCGCCAATTGAAAATTTGGGGCTCTTTGAATTTAGACTATATTAAAAGAAGTAATTTCATGTCGTTATTTTCAACTATATCAATATTACTAGTAATGATATGTCCAGCTGGACCATACATGTAGTTGAAAGAAAAACAAGAACATGTAGGTGGATTCTATTTCAAAGTCTCTATCTAAGCACTGTTTATTACAGTTTGTAATTGAAAAGTTTGGATGCGATAGTATAAATACAGGGTGTAACATTGAACTTGAAACATTGCTGGAATACAAGACTGATTTTTTTTCTATTACGAAGAATTATGGTTATGTTAATAGCATATATTCCTTTGTTAGCATTTAAGCTTAAGGAACCGATAGCCTAATTCATAGGGATTATCATCCTAACCCCGGGGTGCTTTAAAGAGCCTGTGATGGGCAACATCCGAGTAAACTTTTGTGCGAGTATTATGTGGATTGATTGATTGATTAAATATTGTTTATTCCCTCTCGAGAATATTTCACTCGTATGGAGACGTCACCACTGCCGGTGAAGGGCTGCAAAATTTAGGCCTATGGTCGGTGCTTACGGCCTTTGAGCAGGGAGGGATTTTTATCGTGCCACACCTGCTGTGAAACGGGACCTCGGTTTTTGCGGTCTCATCTGAAGGACCGCCCCATTTAGTCGCCTTCTACGACAAGCAAGGGGTACTGAGGACCTATTCTAACCCGGATGTGGACCTAACTGTCTGTTGCCGTTGAGTGAATAAGTGAGACATCGAGTATATTTAGGCTTTGTTTGAACGACGTCCATGACTACGTTTACGTCTTTGTGTATTTGAAAATAAAACAAATATGTGTAGTGGAGTTTTTGGAGATTAGATAAAAAACATAAAGCCAAATATTTGATGCTACACATGCAAAAATGAAGATCATTTTCAAAAGTTTTTTGTTTTCAATGTATGATCAGATATCCCATCCTGAGCAATCAACGCCACACATAATATGCAGGATATTGGTAATCTGATACACTAATTCAATATAACTTTTTCAGGTTTATATCGAGATTAATATTTTAAGACTACTTTGTCTATACAATGAATTAATAATCTTCACCAGTTACACATTTTTGTCATTCTATAGTTCTATATTATTTCTTTCCACCACTTATACGAGTTAGGCTTTAGAAAATACCTTGACCATGACGGTATCATAACGAAATTTGCAATGTATAAAACAGATGATAGAATTCTGAAAGAGGGGAGAAGAGTAATGAATGGAGTAATGAATTGGCAAAATAATGTGGGACAAAAACAACAGTAAGATACAGAACAAAACTGTCTGAACTTTTCACCGTGAGGTGAGGTGACAGGGAAATTATTAGTATGTGTATTTATAGCTTGTTTACAAGAGCATGACGGTGAAATCGATTTTGGTCAGAGGAAACGTGTAACCAATCGGAGTGTAAGAAATCAGTCACCAGAGGTCAAGCATTTGTATATATTATTTACAAGAAAAATGAAATTAAAAATTATGCAAAACCTTACAAGTGAAGTTGAGTATGCAACGCTAAATTATAGATTTTTCAAGGAAATAATTGTGTTGGCTTTGAGTTTGAATTAAAAGCCAATATCAATATTACAGATTATTAAGATATAACAAATATGGTAAGGAATTTTGGAGGATGTACGGGGGTATAAATGCGAGGAACAAAGACAGAGCTCTTCAGTAGCTGAACAGAACTTTGTCTTTGGTCTTTCATTTATACAGGTAAGATATTGAGTATACTTGCGCATTTCTGAAATAACTTTTCAATTTTTCAGATGGCTTCGTTAATTTTTGTGTGTGAACTTTTATATTAATGTTTGTAATAATTATTGTATATTGTATAATATGAATTATAATTCTAATGATGAAATGTTTCTTTAATAAAAAAGAGTAGCTGAACAGAACTTTGTTTTTGGGCTTTCATTTATACAGGTTAAACGAAAAAGGGCTACTCCGTTCAGCCTGAGAACACAAAGATCCCGAGGTTAACTGGTACTTAGCCAGTATTTGCATATCACGCTTTGCGCCATAGCTGACTTAAAAATACTTCATCCCCCAAAACTTGTATATGAGCTATTACGAAGTTCGAGTCAGTTATGGAGCGAAATAGGATATGATAACGGCCTCCAGTAAGCCTACTCTTTCGAACATCAGGGAAACGATCTTTTGCGTGCCAAGAGTTGTACACCGGGCACCCTTTATCCAACGGACAGTTAAGTTTAAAATATATAAACAGGTTAAAAAAATCATTTCGTGTATATAAATAGTAGTAATAAAAGTTTTCACATTTTTCTGTAAAATCGCATTCTTGTAAATATTGTATAATATTATGATTGTGGATATTTGTAAAGTTCTTTCATTGATTGCATTCCGTGGGGATTCGGGGTTAGAATAGGTCCTCGGTACTCCCTTGCTTGTCGTAAGAGTCCTGGTCCTTCGGATGAGACCGCAAAAAACCGAGGTCCCGTGTCGTAGCAGGTGTGGCACGATAAAGAACCCTCCCTGCTCAATGGCCATAAGCGCCAAGCATAGGCCGAAATTTTGCAGCCCTTCACCGGCAATGGTGACGTCTCCATATGAGTGAAATGTTCTCGAGCGGGACGTAAAACAATATTCAATCAATCAATCAATCATTGATTGCACATTATAAAAAAAAAATCGTATGGGCGTAAACTCACTACATTTTAAAAGATCATTGATTGAAAGAGAACCCAGTTACAATGTACCTGGGAAGAGAACACCGACCTTCCGAAAGTAAACTGGAAACTTTCTCACTTAACGGCGCGAGCGGTATTCGAATCCGCGCCGACCAGGGTGAGAGGCCATGTGATATTGAGCGCGATGCTCTAAACACTTGGTCACGGAGGCCCCTATTTTAAAAGTTAATGAATGTGATGCACAGTCACAAGATATACATTCAGGCTGATGCTCTCTGTTTAGTGAGTAAGAATGGGTCAAATAATCACTTCGTCTTAGCGTTTCATTAAAGGTCATAGGAGACGGTTTTTATCGCAAATCTCGCTTGAAAGTATACACTACGACCGAAACAGTTATGCGTTGTGTGACGACACTATTGGATTTGACAGTTGATCAGGTTGAATCCCGGGTTGCATTCTATAAAACAAGTATTTTAATTGGCCTATTGGTGCCCGCCCACTTTTCCGCAGAGGAATTAGATCATTTCAGGTTAACGCATCGCAATGGAAGGACTAGAGAATTATCTGCGATAGATTGACGACGGCCTTGTATGTTATAAAGAAGAATTCGTAAAATTAGCAATTAAAAGCTATGCCACCTTAATTAAGGGACTGATTCACGATTTTACCCAAAATTTTGTTTTTCACTTTTAATGATCAAAATTTACTGTCTAATGTGTTTGAAAAATTTCAAATGAAAATTAAGGTTATACATCATCACAGAAGCTAATTTTAGAGAGTTTATTATTTGTTTTGTAAACAAAGATTGCGATATGTTATTGTTTACGGGATTTTCAAAAGAAATGGATATCGATCTAAGTTTATTATATCTTTCACATTTCAAGCATTTTAAGAGTAAAATGTGTCATCTAAAAGTTGAAATTTGTGATTATGCAAAAGTAAGATGAATTATATTACAAAATCAATATTTCACTTGTTTGTTTGTTTACATAAAAAAGACTCGAGTCTTTGTTTACATAACACAGATTTAAGGCTAAAATATTGCTTTCATTCTTGCATTCAGAAGGTCAAAATTTTGGTTGTCAACATTAAATGAGTTATATTTTTAATGCTTAACATCAAAAATGAAAAATATTTTGATCAAAAATCGTGAACCAGTCCCTTTAAAGTACCTGAGACCCTACGAAGTAGAGGGAATGAACATCCCTCCTGTGTGCAGACGCATGTTGGTGGAACGTATTGTAAACTTGCAAACGCCGAGTACTAAGGCTAAATTGAAACAGCAGTGTATAGAGGACTTTTGTGCACAGCCCACAACACCAAAACGTTTGCGGTTCGGAAGTCCAGAACCATCTGCTCCGGCCAACATTTCTACTGTCCCGGAAAGACGTTTCCAGTCGCCAGCTGCAGCCGCGCCGCGTGCTCCGGAAAATTTCCTTGAACAAGAAGTTGCTCGACTGAATGAAGAAAGAGATACCCTTTCCGTCCTATTAGTTCATAAAAAAGATGAACTGAATGATTTAAAACGTAAACCAAATGCACTGTCGGCCATCAATATCCCGGGAAATCCAATCACAAAATCGTCGTGCGACAACTGTCATCGGAAGGGACATCGATCAATAATGAATCGGGGAAACAAGTCCTGTCCCTTCATGGCCTGTGAGGGGTACCATGTATGCGGTCAGGAAGGAAAACACCCAGATCACAAGCAATCAGCGACCGAGGCAGGTTAACGCATCATTAACACACTTGGTTACACGAACATATTGCATGTAAATTTAAATAAAATATTTAACTGTCGACTTAACTACATTAAAGTATCAAAGTACAAAACATTGGGTATATAAATTAATTATATACACTGTATAATATATTGAGAACCTGTGCCCCTCGACATAGAACAAATTTTATCTACTGTTCTTGAATCGATTTATCACAGAATTATGATTGAAAAATATTAAAAAGTTTATGTTTAGGGGGCGAGATCAAAAGTTCAATGTCTAACAAAATACTAAATTCACATGATTTTCATCAAGCTCCCCCCCCCCCCCCCCCTCCAAAACTTGAATGTTGTAAAAAAAAAATCGTATTTGTTGCTAATTCTTTTGTTTATTTATGAAAAGAAACATTTCAGTTACCAATAAAGTAATTTCCATGTAAAATGCACTTTTATAAATGTAATTGTTAAAAACTGGATGTCATAACCCCCCCCCCCTTCTATATGAATTTTGTTTTTCACCTGACATCAATTGTTTGATCTTGCCCCTAAATCTATACCTACTATATTAATTGATTTATTCTATGTATTGTATGTTATAACATGCCAATAGGCCTTGAATTTATTTATCATCAACAAACTATGGCAATTTTATTTCAGGTAACGAAAGAAATAAATGATGTAGAGAGGAGACTCAAGAACATCAATGATGAACTGAACAGTATTAAAATGTTCCAGAAGCATAACAACACAAATTTTATCTCTGTAATGCGTCCCATCTTGAAATCTTTCTTTTCTCTGAAATATGAAGGCAAAGATGGAGCTCAAAATTTACAACGAGACTTGAGATACATGAAGATTGCAACCAATGGGCAAATTCCTGAAAATCAGACTCTTGAACATATTAATACCCTCATTACAAAGGGAAAGTCCAGGGTATCTGGCACAGTTGCCAACGTCGGCACACCACCCAATATGATGCCAGATCAGAACGCCGAAATCGAACCAACCTCCCCTGGTTATACAAGCCCACCACCGTCTAGTACTTCACTTGCACAACAACAACCATTACAACAGAGCTCTCCATTTCAAATAGCACAGTACAACCCATATTTCCACATGACATCAACTACTACTCCTTATCAGTATGTCATGTACCCAAATCACTGGAATTCAATGGATGATGCGTATGGAAATAGCTATACGTATCCAACAAATCCTGCCACATCTTCCACTATGACAGGTCCCGAATGCACTGCAAATCCGCCATTGCCTTTGGATTCACCACCTAAAAACGCACCATTGCCAAAGGACATATAAACTGAGAACATGAAATATTTTCTTGTTTAAAACAATGTTATTTTATTCATGCCTTTATATTGGTAATGAATATTTGAGGTTGGTAAGAAACAATCCAAGGATTTTGTGGTACAATTCATTGTAGTTTAAATGATGTGTTTGATTTAAAGTCCAATTCTGATATACATGTATTAAGACACAATACATAAGATTTTATTTGTGAAGGAGTTTGGTGTTATTAATGTCAAATTATTTTCTTCCATTTATAAAATTTAAAGTGAGTTCTAAATAATAAACTTTAGAATAATCAATTTCTTGAAATATCTTAATTCATGCCAACATATTGGCGTTACTCCCTGCAAATGGATTTATTTTTTGGGAGGTGGGGTATTTCTGTCTGTCTTCAGAAATAATTTTTTCTGGACATGTTATAAGAAACAAGAACATGGATTTTTCTGAATTGTATACTCTATTCAAGATATAACCTGATATTTTTATGATGATTGGACAATTTTAAACTTTAATGGACTTGGGTTTTTTTTTTTTTTTTGTTATGGCAAATCTGTGAGACTAATGCACTGGCTTAGGAGGGAATATAATGTAATTATCATGTCCATCTGTCTATACCACTTCCATCCATCAGTCCTTCCCACCATAACTTTTGTAATTTGAAACATCAAACTTGCACTTGGTCCCCATGACCTGAGGGTGTCATGACCCTGACATCATTGACCAAGGTCAAATCAACATAGCAATGGTATTTGCAGGTAGATTTTTGTTAGGTGTATATGATAAGTACCTTCTCAGAAATAAGTAAACATAGCTGATTTGATGCCAATTGTCAATGAAATATACTGACAAGAAAAAAAAAATCATTATCAATAATAAAACTAAATCCAATTTCTAAAAACAACTGGAATTTTCAGAGATATTTTTGAAAAAGCATTACAAGTATCCTTGTATCTTTTCTCATTAAAATAAGTATATACCTGATGAATAATAATACCTTTGATATTTCTATATGAAGTCAACTTAACGAAAAAATTGTGAGTGTGAAATAATTCAAATTAAGGATCTTGAACACTTCGATTAGTAGCTGCAATAATGTAGCCCTATCCAATTTTTTTTTTAATTCTGACGTTTTCGGGATAGGGCTACAATTCCATAGGATCTCCGTAATGGTGCAAAATAATTTTATGAATAACCGATAATAAACTCTGTGTATTAGTCCCAAATGTTGTTTTTACCAAAAGGAGCACCAACTTTGTGCTCGGGCATGTCTAATAAAGGTGTTTTTCATTAAATATAATGTACAGCATGCAAAATTCTTCGTCTGCTCCGCCATGCTTGTTATCGCGAGATCTCGTAGGTGGATCTAATGAAAAGCCTAAACATTGACAATCAGCGCGAAAATGTAGTTACTCGAGCCACTTCGACAAAGAGAGGAAAATCATATTGTTGCAGAAAGAATTTACAATCTGCTGTTCGGTTTTTAACTTGATATTAAATTCAAACCTTTTCAATGCTTGACAACCGGAAGTTGAAACTTCAGTACATCAAACATGGCGCACAAATATGAATCGAGAAATTGGAATTTATCGAAATTGTTGAAAACGGTAGAATAGAGCCTCACAAATCTAAAGTTGCAGGTTGTAAATTTATATATTGACTAAGAAACATAGAATATCATTTTATTTACGTAAAGAAAGCCAGGAAATGTTTAGAATGAGCGCAAATGTTGCGGGAGTGAATCACTCCCGCATTTGCACCATTACGGAGATCCTAAGGAGTTGTAGCCCTCTCCCTAAAAAAAAAAAAAAAAAAAAAAAAAAAAAAAAATCAGAGAGGGCTACATTATTGCAGCTATTCGATTAGGAACAAATGTTGATAATTATAAAATAATACTACAGGAAATAAAGATGATTTGGGTGAATGACTGATCATAATCCCTCAAGTATCCCTGCCCTTGCAAGTGCCCACATGAATACTATTAATTTGATAAATACCCCTTCCCCATTCCTATCGGACTCAAAGTTTGTAATTGCGAGTTGTCCAATGACATACATGTAGTTACAATACATTTCCATTGTTAAAGAAAAAGTTATACCACTGCATTGAAAGAGATTGCAAGATTAAATTAATCCCTATCTAATGTAAAATGTACAAAAATTCAGGATACGTATGTGGCCAAGATAGATTAGTTTTGAGAGCACGAAGTAGAGTATAATATATCTTGGTTTATATGAATAATTTGAATGTTTTTTATCTTCGTTGTCCAATGGAAAGAATTTGAAAAAAAACACACACAAAATAAATGCCCCCATTCTGAAAATTTCAAAGTACTTGGGACATGTATTAAGTAGGGGACATACTGTCTCAATGGTGATGATTGATGCAAGACATTCATTCAGCAGGTACTGTGGAGTCATTAGACTTCATGGTGGCTGAATTTCCATGGACAATGCGAGTCTCCCTCACCAACGAATTAACGTTCTCTTCGAAACATGAAATTGAACAATGTTTAGTTTTTTGAAAAATTGTAATGCCAATAAATTCAATATTATTTGGAATGTTTGGAAAAACATTTTTCATCTTTCCGGTATCAACCTTTTTTTTTCTTTTTTTTTGTAACATACAACTTATTCTGTGTGTGTATGCATGTATAACATCATCCATGATGATGAATGTCATTTGTAAATTACAAAACAACAAATGCAAATTCTAAAAAATCCTCAACGAATTATGAAAAACAAGTAAATCCATGAAATTATGTCCCCAAGATTCTGTGAAAAATTGACAATCTACAAATATTGGCCCTTATGAATTTCAATGATTCCACATTATTTATTTTCTGACTTATTAATAGATATCTCAACTCTTGTGAAGAAACCAATGTTAAACAAGTACTGTATATTCTCTCGAGTTCTTTGAGTGAAATTACTCACAGATGTTTAAGTCGGAAAAAAAGACAAAGTTTTCACAACATCATTGCATGCCAATCTCAACAATATGAACACAAAATATTAGTTCTTTCTTATTTTCAAGTTGATCATTTTTATATATGTAAAGGAATAGATCAAATTATCACTTAAGAGTTAATGTTTTAGTGTTGTAGGTAATGAAAAGCAACATGACTCAGTCTTATTAATTTGGTTGAATTGGCAACTTAATGAATGTTGGAACACATTAGATAATTCTGTAATAATAGAAAAATGCATCATAATTCATTTTATTTTGTTCATAAAGTTTATAGACCCACAAAGTAAAGAAGTCATTGGACTTAGATAAAAATTGCAAGAAGCATTACTTATAACCACATCTTTTGAAACAAGATGGCATGTAGCGTTTCAAAACTGAGTAGTCAAGTGAATTCACAATAGCTAGTTCAGGAAACTGTGACACAAATTTTTCATTTTGTTGCAAACGTTGTCTCATCAGACCAAATACACATTCTGTGACGTTGAACTCAGGACTGTATGGGGGCTGGAAAACTAAATCAACGCCATGGTTGGCCAATAGTTCTTTTGACAATCGTTCTCCTTGTCTTTGATGGTGAAAACCACAGTTGTTCATAATTACTACATACCACGGTTGAACATACGGTTCCCAACTTAATTTTTTTTCGACAAGTGCTTCATTGAAAAATTCAATCATTTCTAACGTATGTGAAGCTCCATTTAAAATGTTAAAGTGATTGATTCCAAAGATATCACAACAGATATTGACAGTAAATGTCACAGAACTTGCATATTGTTGCACTTCAATGGCGCGCTGACTTTTGTGTGCATGTCCGTAAGATCGATTCCCGGAAGTTGCAATGATAGATGCCTCGTCAAAAAAATGTATCTGTGTATAATTATAGTTTAAAAGTGTTGGTAAAAAAGTGTCCACCCTCTGGTCGTAAAGTTTCAGCAGGGATAACGGTCAACTTTTTATGAGAAAAACTTAATTCGTATTTCAACACATGTGATATTCTTTTCACAGATGGTACATTGTCATTGGTACATATTTGTTCCTCCAACAATTTCTGTCAAATTTCTCTACAAAATATTGATGGTTTCTTCCATTTCTGGTATTCGGTGAATTGCAGAACAGTTTGTGTAACTTTCCGTGGCCGCAAAGAACTTTTTCTTTCGGTCTTTACGATTCCATTTCTTTCATAGTCTCTAACAACACTTACACATGTACGTACGCATCGCCCCGTTTGTTCGCCAATAACTCTAACTTTTACCTTGCAAGTACAACTTTATTATAAGTTTTCTTTCTTCCTCTGTCGTTTGCTTCCACGTCTTGGGCGCCATATTGTCAAACATGTGTTCGAAAAATGGGCGGTTCTATAAAAATGCGCCAATCAGAATCTTTGTTGCATTTCGCAATTGTTATACGAACCGATTTGAAAGTGACGTCACTGAACACATTGCTATTTCTGTCGTAGTGTATACTTTCAAGCGAGATTTGCGATAACAATACGTTTTCTCTCTATAATTATCAACTTTGTTTCATAGACTCCTCATAAAAATACCTTTTTAAGATTAAAACCGATATTACCTCGAAGAAATTGAAGTGCAAAGGTAGTCGGAATAGAAAATCGTTACCCGATTATCGTTCCTGAATTTGTGACGTCATAAGAGACCACACTCAGATTTGCGAATCAAAACAAAAGCACATCCATAGACGATTTATTCGCAACTGGAGGAATTTTTGAATGGGGAACCATAGTTTGTATACAAGGATATCATTTTGAACTCATAATTAATGCAAATGCCAGTCACATCGACGATTTTTCATCGGAGGACGAACAAGAAGATCGATCAAGATCCTATTTATTCCGAATCGGTTGAAATAATACTGACTGGTTAAAGATAAATGTATGATAATTTCATAGTACATTCTCTGATGACAATAAGAGAAATATTGATAATTATTACTTGCGCTTTCTAACCCCATGCAGACACAGCGACGCAGCATCGTTTTTTCCCCAAGGGGGGTGGGGGTGAAGGTTGACTGACAAAAAAGTTGGGCACCCCCTCATCCGCCTTTGGTTTTATTTGCCCAAGTTCCACCCTGACTCGGATATATTTTATAGCCAGATCGAAATTTCCTTTACACACATCGTGAACGCCGTTTTTTAAAATTTATTTTCATAGGATTTTTACAAGTATCGTGTACAGCTATTTTAGTTTAACAGGTGAATCTAATAAATATAAATGGTTTTAACCTTCTTTTACAATAAAATTTGCGACATTAGAGCCTATATGAAGAATAATTTACCATCACATTAGCTGCTATAAGGGCTCTTTCTTGCGTATAATGGTTGGAACTGGAAGTCCGAGGAAGAATGAATTCTTCGTCTGGACCAGTTATTGAAAGAACTGTCGAAAAATCCGAATGTCCTGATTGTTTTTGTAGGCCATGCGTTATGGACGAGTCACACAGACAAATTTAGGTAGCCAAAGAATTCTGGTGTGCAGTCCAGAAAAGCTAATTCAAACAGAATAAAACTTTCTAAACAATTTTGGAATATGTTGAGTCATCGTGGGGTGTGGGACGATGATTGGTTCATAAGCTGTACATAGGCAGAAAAACTCCGTCGGAAACTGTATGTTTGGTTGTCACACATCAGGCAGTCAAATGGATACACGAAAACGTAGAAAAAAGAATAATCTGCCTAATTTATCAATGGCTAACGTTCTCATTTATACAAAATAAATTTATAGAGCTTTAATTCTTACATGTTGATTCATTCAACCGACCGGTTGTTCGAAATCCTCGGCCTTTAACGTTATTTTTTGTTTAATTTTTTTTTTACCCTAATAAGGAAACCAACGTGCAAATTAGTGCTTCATTTAAAGGGAAAAAAAGTCATCCCCCAACTCTTGCATGACCGTACAAATTGGTTTATTTCACCTGATATAAAAACTTGTAATTTCAATATGCTCCACCATTTGCTTTGAACATTCTTTTTTCAAACAGAAAAGAGGGGGGGGGGGGGGGTCTGATAATGCAAATTTTAACATATAAAGTTAGACCTATTCATCTTCAATTTATTTACTTGGTATTCAGAGAGAGAAATTTTGATCAGAAGAGCTTAATATAACTATTTCATTTCTAAACAAATTAGATCATGTTCATACTAAATTATGAATATCTGTACTAGCCTACATGTAGTCTACCGTCATTATATATAGTCAACATTTTGCAGGATTTTCTCGTCTTCGCCGTGCTTGCCGTTGGTTTGTGGCCTAGTCGAAAATAGTTAGAACTGCATCTGGTTGAAGATTTAATTTCATAAACCCATAAGTTTTTGCCAAAGTAGAGTGAATAAAATAACGAAACTGATCCGCATCAACCCCCGTAATCGCGTAAAATGATTGTCAAACAACTTCGAGTTCTGTGTTCTCGGTGTAGATTTCACACCCAAGTCTTTCTGAACGTTGGGTCATTTAAATAAAGGTATAAATAAGAGGTACTGTGAGCAATGCTCACTAAGAATACCCCCCGCTTACCCCTATCTCCCAAAGGGTGTTTCTTGCGATGAAAAAAGCTGTTAAAGAATTTAAATGGAAACCATATTGCTACTTCGATGTCCAGTGCGCGTGACCTTTGACCTTTTGACCCCAAAATCGATAGGGAGCATCTTCATCCCATGGGTAGTCCATATGTATGATATGGCGACTGTAGGTGGAAAGGATAACGCTTTGGAGCCCGGAAACCATATTGCTACTTCAATGTCCAGTGCGCTTGACCTTTGACCCCAAAATCGATAGGGAACATCTTCATCCCATGGGTAGTCCACATGTATGATATGGTAACTGTAGGTGGAAAGGATAACGCTTTAGAGCCCGGAAACCATATTGCTACTTCGATGTCCAATGCGCTTGACCTTTGACCTTTTGACCCCAAAATCGATAGGGAACATCTTCATCCCATGGGTAGTCCATATGTATGATATGGTGACTGTAGGTGGAAAGGATAACGCTTTAGAGTCCGGAAACCTTATTGCTACTTCGATGTCCAGTGCGCTTGACCTTTGGACCCCAAAATCGATAGGGAACATCATCCCATGGGTAGTCCATATGTATGATATGGTGACTGTAGGTGGAAAGGATAACGCTTTACAGTCCGGAAACCATATTGCTACTTCAATGTCCAGTGCGCTTGACCTTTGGACCCCAAAATTGATAGGGAACATCTTCATCCCATGGGTAGTCCATATGTATGATATGGTGACTGTAGGTGGAAAGGATAACGCTTTAGAGCCCAGAAACCATATTGCTACTTTGATGTCCAGTGCGCTTGACCTTTGACCTTTTGACCCCAAAATCGATAGGGAACATCTTCATCCCATGGGTAGTCCATATGTATGATATGGTGACGGTAGGTGGAAAGGATAATGCTTTAGAGCCCGGAAACCATTGCGTCAACAGACGGACGGACAACCCGATTCCAGTATACCCCCCCCACCCCCACCCCCCACAACTTGTTGCGGGGGTATAATTATAGATATACCCGACTTGCTACATAACAGTTAAATGTAAGCACATTGAACATTTTGACGGCTGACACCCGCAGTTGTTAGTATAAACAAATACACATTTGCGTCAGGCTGGTCTCTTTTGACGTCATCAAGCATGGGAGATAAGTCATCCTACTATTTTGATACTTCACACCACAGCAAAATTTGACGGTCTGTAGCATCTGTTACCTTAGGATTTTTTCCCCGAATGACTTCTTTACATTTGTTAAGTAATTAAAGAAGAACACATTTTCGTGCAAAATTTTTTCCCCTTAAAAATCGTCTCCTATGACCTTTAAGATGTTTCACGGTTTGTTTACTTTGTTTTGAATAGAATAAAGTTTACTTTAATTCAATTTCGAATACCAGTGTCTTTCGAGTGTGCTGAAATTGACGTTATTCGACGTTAACATTAATGGATTATGAAATGTTGTAACGAATACATTTGTTAACAGTATTACAAAACATAAAATAAGTGTTGTTTTGTTTTAAATTATTTTTTCATACATTAAATGATGCACAGTTTCTTTTTTCCGCTAGTATATTTATGCCCCCCCCCCCCCCCTTTCAAAGAAATGGGCATAATAGTTTGCACCGGTCGGTCGGTCGGTAGGTAGACCACATGTTGTCCGCTCAATATCTTGAGAACCATTCAATTGATGATAATGATATTTCATATGTGGATTGTTTATGAGTAGAAGAGGTTTTCAGGTGAAAGGTCAAGGGTCAATCTAGTCTGGACATAGGAATATAATGTCCGCCCAATATCTTGAGAACCCTTTGCTTGACAGACATCAAACTTGGCACACTGGTACATCCTAAGGAGTAGATGACCTCTATTGATTTTGAGGTCATATGGTCAAGGGTCAAACTGGACATAGGAATATACTGACCATTCAATATCTAGAGAACCCTTTGCTTGACAGACATCAAACTTGGCACACTGGTACATCCTAAGGAGTAGATGACCTCTATTGATTTTGAGGTCATATGGTCAAGGGTCAAACTGGACATAGGAATATACTGACCATTCAATATCTAGAGAACCCTTTGCTTGACAGACATCAAACTTGGTACACCAGTACATCTTCAGAAGAGGATTACCTCTATTGATTTTGAGGTCACATGGTCAAGGGTCAAACTGGACATAGGAATATACTGTCCATTCAATATCTTGAGAACCCTTTGCTTGACAGACATCAAACTTGGTACACTGACACATCTTCAGGAGAAAATGATCCCTATTGATTTTGAGGTCACATGTTTAAAGGTCAAACTGGACATAGGAATATACTGTCCGTTCAATATCTTGAGAAGCTTTAGCTTGACAGACATCAAACTTGGTACACTGGTACGTCTTCAGGAGAAGATGATCCTTATTGATTTTTAGGTCATATGGTCAAAGGTCAACCTGGACATTGAAATATACTGTCCGCTCAATATCTTGAGAACCCTTTGAAAATTTTAAACTGTCTGTATTTTCATTTGTCACAGTCATTTTCATCGGTGCCACTAACTACCCACATTGACATCATTATTATCAATCTTCAAACACCTGTGATAATGTGATTTACATAAAATAGACATAGTGTATTCATTAAAATTGCAGATCTTGTCAACAGTTGATGCTGTTGAGGAAAAATAAGTCGTGTAACGTCTACAAGAAGAACATTATTAAAATATGAGGAAGTAAGTAGCGTATAATTGATGTGAAATTTTAATTGACAGGTCCGAAATCTTCCATACTAGTCTGAATTTCGCTGCTGTCATAGGCGAGAAACGCCTCCGTGACCTGGACCGGTAAATGTCCTAGTAAAAATAAACAAGTGAAATCGAGAGAACGATGACGTATATCTTTGTTATTTTAAAAACCAGTGACTTGAAATTTGGCATGCAAGTAGTTAAAACATTAATCTATGCAAGGAAAACAAACTACGCATAGCTTACCTAGTTTAAGATTTTTTGTAGACATTTGAAGCGAGTGGTTAGTTTTTTTTTTATCTGTGTCAGAGGTAGACCCCTTTCTATATTTATGGTATCACAGAGTTCGGGCCCAAAACGGGCTTAGCCCCTGTGTCTTTTTCATGCAAAAAAATGTATAAGCTTTAGATATTTTTCTTCAATGTACATGCATTGTACTCGTATATGTACATGTATATCTATTCAGGAACATATTCACCAAAACTTAATAAAGATGCTGCTTATCCAGAACCAAAGACGTGGCAATCAAGACTAGACCCAGATAGTATGTCAACTGTATGTATAGTAGGTGCAGAGAATTGAAGAAGATAGAGTGTACACTGTATTATTCCAAGGTGTGTATAAGCAACTTATTTATGCCTATGTAGAATATTAACGGATTATGTAAATGTCGAATACTTATGCAGGACGTTTAATTGTCAAATACTTAGGTAACGCTTATAACAGTGCGACATTTAACTCTGGATACGATAAAAGTCCGGACTTTCGCCAACCCTTATATTAAGGATACAAATAAACCCTTTACAAAAAAAGATGGGATTTTATGTTCACAAGACATGCACCAACATTTACACTTGTAACTATTGTAGTTTTTAAGATATTTCACCTGAAATCAAAAAATCCCATGGGATTTTGGTGGGATTTTCACTCCCACTAGCAGACCTGTTTACTTGTACGTTTTCGCCGTATTTTTTACGGTAAAAGTTAAAAAAAAAAAAACGTTTTACGGTGATTGGTCGCGAAAATACGGTCAAAAACAATAATCGGTAAAAAAAAAAAAAAAATCGTTTCGTCTAAATTCGATCTAGAAAATTATTAACTTTTAAAGATCAAAGTCATCTAAGCGCTTTATGAAATAGAAACATATTAAAGCATGTAAAAGATCGAGATTAATACAGCATGGTGACAAACCATGTCAAAACGGAAAGCAGCTGATGATCATGAACGTACGGCAAAGAAATACTTGCAAAATTACAAAGACTCATATAAAGAGATTTGGCCATTTTTCAATAAGTCTCAGAAAGGAGACCAGTATGTTAGATGCTCAATTTGTGAGATGGATTTTACATGTGCCCACGGTGCAGTGGAAAGAAGGACTGCCGACGGGTAATTCGATGCGTCAAGAAAAGTAGACTAGTGCTAATTGATCTGATGTTTAAAAATTAAAAGATATGAGGTAAGTGTCAGAGAAACCGTACTACATATGCATGAAAAATATTAGGGAAATTTACAAGTCGAGAGGTCTCAACAAGGTTTTCAGCATACTTTAAAAAATTAAACTAAAATACTTAGTATATTTTCATCTTTATAAACCTCTGAATCTGATTTCAGGAGCTCTCAGATAGCAGGAAATGGCATCTAATTTTTCAAAATTTTCTGGGGGGGGGGGGGGGGGGCATGCCCCCAGACCCTCCTAGCAGGTGAGTGCCGCGAAGCGGCACTCACCGGTGACTTTGTACTGACAGACTACCAAAAATACTGACAATCTTACTGACAGCTTTCATAAGGGGTAAACAGGTCTGCACTAGGGGGGATTTTCACTCCCACCAAAAATCCCATGGGAGAAAAAATATAATTTCTCCCATAGGATTTTAACTCAAGATGGGATACAATGTCCCATAGGAGGAAATGTGCCATATTTAAACTTAATATGGGATACAATGTCCCATAGGAGGAAATGTGCCATAATGAACATGAAATGGCAGTAAATATCTTATTTGGGCATGAATGGGAATAAATATCCCAAATAAAACACAGGATGGGGATTTTTATCCCATGAATATAACAATAAAACAGAAAATTGTATCTTAAAGAGTGTTGTTTATCATGATTCTTAAAAATGTACTTACAAGCCAAGGTATGACATTAACTTTTAAATATATGTAGTAATTATAAGCTCCTATATGTAGGCCTATGTGTTTGTGAATAAATGTCTAAACAACATGAGAAATAATATAGGATATTAGAGCTCTGCATTACTAAACTCTTTCCCATGCAATTTTAAGTGTATATGTATAAAACCCTTTCACAAAAATATCCATATAAAATTGGACGGGACTATATTATATGCAACAAGCAGAAAAGAACACTATGAAATGCTTTCTTGATGAAAGGTGAAGATAACGAACAGTGACCAATCTCATAACTCCTATAAGCAATACAAAATAGTTCTTGGCACACTGATTTTGACTGCGGATAACTCCGTTTACCTGATCAGGATATAAGGCTCACGGCGGGTGTGACCGGTCAACAGGGGATGCTTACTCCTCCTAGGCACCTGATCCCACCTCTGGTGTGTCCAGGGGTCCGTGTTTGCCCAACTATCTACATATATTTTGTATTGCTTATAGGAGTTATGAGATTGATCACTGTTCGTTATCTTCACCTTGCATATACATGTAGGTGTCGATCTTGTGTCAATTTACTCTTTAGGATGAATTTATAAGCATGGAAGCTATCATGATATGGTCTTGTGATTATGATAACATGTTTTCTCTACTTCACAGGCACCATTTAGACTGAGATCGCCTCCAAAAAATGTATTTACCGAATGCACCAAATCGACATGCCAGAGAACAACCCATCAGGCAACATGATGGTTACAGAATGAACGACTCTTAGCTGTTGCAGCCGCAGAGACTTCGACTAAACTTTGATTACATGTCAGAATCTTATGTGTAATAAAAATACTAGTTAATTTTGAGCGTGGTAGAATAATTACTAAACTAACAAAAATGGACATTCGGAATACTCGTCATCTGACCAATAAGATCAAGTTAGTTGTTGTCACCATTTGGCGTCTGTTGTCCGCTAACTAAATTCCACATGAGAACCACTGAATGAAAATTAACCAAACGTGGAAGTGTTCTTCCAGAACTGCTGTTTCCCTAAATCAGATTCGTTAGATGAGTGTGAGAGTAGATGCCCTACAAAACCTACTTCTTTCTGAAAAATCATAAAACATTGCTATAAATCAAAGCAAACGTTTTCTCTCTAAGCTGCTATTAAGAAAGGTACCTGCAATTTGATACCGGTTTTTCCAATGCAAAGAAATAACAGTCCGTAAAACACTATGTTGACACAAGCATCACTCGAAACATCCGTGTATACAAAGTGAAATTGCTTCCCTACTGTAACGTTTGCTTTGAAATGTTTTAGAAGAAAGCTTAAGAAGGGACAACTCTCAGGTTGTTAAATGCTGATAAATCTGAACGGAAGTAGGTATAACCAGAATCCATACTCAAGTAATCTCTCTTTAATGTTAAATACCAAACAAAAACAACAAAAGCAAAACAAGTAAGTGACCGATGTCAATAAAGCTATGTTGAATTTTCATATGCAAAGTCAGTTTCCCCTTTTGTTGGTAAACTTTGTCGCATCCTTTATATTCACACCTGTGCTGAGTTCTTTCCATCTGTAAAATACAAAATGTGTATGTTGTATTGGGATAGAAATGAAAATACTCAATGAATCTTTGCATAGGAATAGCTGAAGTTAGCGGTAAAAAAGACTTTAGTATAGTATTAGTATTTGTATTTTTGCATGTATTTTTTCTGCTCAGGTAGAAAATGGGTCTAAGAAGCAATTGACAAACTGTGTTCTCCGCACACAAAAGTTTGCTTAGTAAACACACAACGCAGTGTTACATGAAATACTACTTGGTTTTCAAATGTTTCCGGTATCGAGTAATATAAACTTAATCCTAGTCGCATGACGGTTGGTTTCTTGATAAACCAAATCATTGAAAATAGCTCGACACTACACGTTACTTCCCTTTTCTAATAACAAAAGATGCAGCGGGTATGTATTAACCAACTTTTCCTCTAAATCATATCCAATTCTTTAAATCATAACTTATCCCCTAAAGCATTACCTGACCCGTTTGGATAGAAATTTTGGCAAAATACAAACACCAACATCAAAAACGTAGAATATTTTAATTTCAACTTGCACAACTCGTCCCTAGAGTGGTCAACTTATTTCGACTGATTAGCTGATTGAGCCAATATTGACCCTGACAATCGAGAATCGTGAGAAATATTCAAAATTCAACCCCTTTTTCCTCTCGGAAAATCATCTCGTGTCGTCTTGCCGCTTTAGATATGGGTAATTGTGGTTATTTCGTGTACTTTAATAATTTCTACAGCTGACTACATTCCCCGATTTTCGTCAACAGTGGTTCAATTATTATAAACAAGAAAAACTCAGATCTACCTACCTGTCGAAGCGGCGTGTTGTTCTCTTTCAACTCATAACCGGACACACTACAAACGAATTTTTTTTGCATCACCGTTAGATTATGATTTAGGACATGGGTAGCCGTGTATATAGAAAATACATACATAAATATGATTACGCAGCAGGCACATTTTAGATCCCAGTCAATGGGTCGAATGAATATGAGTTAGCGTACTGATACTGGATTCCTAAACTACCTAAAAACCCTTACAAACAAAAATACATTACTGGATCCAGTAAGTGCTCTACCAAGCCCTATCTCTGCTCCTCATGAAAATATTAACAGCTGTGAAGGAGAAACTTCAATCTTACTGAGCGACTACATATGCCAAAAGTGGTGTTAATCAAATTCTAAAAAACTTTTAGTAAACTTAAAATCGCAAAACTTTTCCCAAATCAATAACATGAAAACCTATTACTTTTCAGCACTTTACACGACCATTCCACACGATAAATTACAGACTATACTTTTTGAAATTATAGTCAGTTGCTTCTTCAACAAAAATGGAAAACAGAAATATTCATGAAATGTGAAGATAACGAACAGTGATCAGTCTCATAACTCCTACAAGCATACACAATCGATACTTGGGCAAACACGGACCCCTGGACACACCGGAGGTGGAATCAGATCATATCTAATGATCAGTCATCCAAAACATTTATTTGTTAAATACCACTCTGATTCCACGCACAAGTACTCTGAAGTTGAAATAAAAAATAGGCTAGAGTTCCTCACTGACAATATCTCCGTGGTCTTTGGTGATCAGGTCTTCCAACAGTCTGTTGGAATTCCCATGGGCACGAATTGTGATCCTTTGTTAGCTGACTATATTCATATGAAGTAGAATTTATTCAAAAACTTCTACGTGAGAAGAACAAATATCTTGCTGTGGCCTTCAATTCGACATTTAGATATATCGACAACGTTTTGTTTATTAACAATGATAACTTTCAATCATATGTCCATTCGATATACCTCTGTGAGCTCGAAATAAAACACACCATAGAGTCGTCCACTTCTGCTTTATACCTAGATATTGTATTGAAAGTAGACATTAATGGCAAACTGACAACTCAACTGTATGATAAACGGGATTATTTCAGCTTCTCCATCGTCAACTTCCCATAATTTATGTAGCAATATTCCATTGTCACCTGCATATGGTGTTTATATCTCTCAACTGATTCGATACGCTAGAGCTTGTTCTGCTCATTACAAGTTTTTAAATCGATGCAAGCTACTGAAAAACAAGTTGATAATACAGGGGATTGAAGTCAGCATTTCGCAAATTCTATGGTCGTTATAACGATCTGGTTCGTCAATACAACCTATCATTGAGTCAAATGCGTGTCGGATGTTTTTCATGCCGATTGTTAGGCCGTTCTTGGCACACTGATTTTGACTACGGATAACTCCGTTTATCTGATCAGGATATATGGCTCACGGCGGGTGTGAGCGGTTGACAGGGATGCTTACTCCTCCTAAGCACCTGATCCCACCTCTGGTGTGTCCAGGCAGCCCACCTCTGGGGTGTCCAGGCGTCCGTGTTTGCCCAACTATCTATTTTGTATTGCTAAAAGGAGTTATGAGATTGACCACTGTTCGTTATCTTCAGGGGGCCTCCGTGCCCGAGTGGTTATAGCATCGTGCTCAAATTCATACAGCCTCTCACGTCTGGTCGACGCGGGTTCGAATCCCGGTCGCGCCAGTAAGTGAGAAAGTTGACCAGTTTACTTTCGGAAGGTCGGTGGTCTCTTCCTAGGTACATTGTATCTGGGTTCTCTCTTCCACCAGCAAAAACTGGGCACTACCAGATAACTGAAAAATTGTTGAATGTGGCTGAAAACATCACAACAGTCAATCAATCAATCAATCAATCGTTATCTTCACCTTTCATGGATAAATAGTCCATGGATTTTGTTAGTGAACAAATGTGCGAAAGATGATCTGAATGTCAGCAGTTTTATGCTGCCGAAGTGAAACAGTCAAAGGCTGACGAAGAGGCTATGCGGACTTCTCCCTAACACGGAGAAAGAACTTGGGAGTTAAACTGGCCTCTTAAACTTTACGACCCCATGGAATCCAACCCACAAATAACTAACAGTGGCCCACGGGCCTTAACGGTCATCTGAGTATCATAATCCGTACAGAGTCTCGTATATGCATTTAAGCCTCAATATGATATTTTATGGAGTCTTGTGCACATGTTCATGACCTTTCAAAATGTGCATACAATTCCTAATCAATTACTGAAGAAATTAGATTTGAAGTTTGAAGCAAATAACTCATTTTGTTACCCCCCCCCCCCCCCCCCCCCCCCCCCCCCCCCCCGAAAGCCTAACCCATGGGAGGTGAATTTCACAATTCAAGAGAACATCAAAACTATGCATTTGAATGATCTCCCATAACCGTGAAACTAGAGAAAACAAGTATTTTATACATTTCCATTATGTGGCCAAAAAGGCCTGAACCTCTGACTTATGAACCATATCTTTTACAATATAAGTAGACAACTTAATGGATATCATAATCATGATTTTAGTTATTCTCAGACCTAAGTCGTTAAAATATGTAGTGGCAGTTCCATTGCCAAACGATCGGCATCAGGTGTGAATGGCACGGGTCCTCGGAGATTACCTTGAAAACGGATGTCCCGTGTCACAGTAGGCGAGGCACGCTAAAGAACGCTCACTGCTCGATGGCTGTAAGCGCCGAGCATAGGCCTCTTTACCGGTATTGGTGATGTCTCCATATGAATGAAAAATTCTCGAGAGGGACGTTTAACAGGATACAATCAATCAATCACAATTATATACCTATGAAAGTAGAGAAGATTTTCTATGATTTGATACATTTTCAATTTATGACGACATTGGCCACATTCAAGGGCCTCAACCTCTGACCCAGGAGTCATGGATTTCACAATTTAAGTAGAGAGCTTCATCGATATCATAATCATGTATAAACTAGTTGATGGTGCAACGGTTTCAACAGTCTCGTTTAAAGTCTGCATTTCGCAAATTCTGTGGTTGTTATAACGATCTAATTTGACAATACAACCTATCATTGGGACAAATGCTGTTCAACTTGTTTCATACCGATTGCTAGGCTGTTCTTGACACACTGATTTTGACTACGTATAACTCCGTTTACCTGATCAAGATATTGGGCCCACGGCGGATGTGACCGGTCGACTGTAAATGCTTCTCCTAGGCACCTGATCTTACCTCTGGTGTATCCAGGGGTCCGTGTTAGCCCAACTGTTTTGCATTGCGCGTGGAAGTTGTGAGATTCATCACTGTTCGTTATCTTCACGTTTCATTTCGTGGGTTTTTTTTCCAAATATATAATGGAGTAGAGAAGATTGATTGATTGAATATTGTTTAACGTCCCTCTCGAGAATGTTTCACTCGTATGGAGACGTCACCACTACCGGTAAAGGAAGATTTTTTAAGATTTAATATATTTCACAACATGGTCATATTGGCCCTGCCCCAAGGCCTCAACCCCTCACCCAGAAACCATGAATCAATCTCATAGTTTTTTTCTGCTAAATGTGTGGGAGTATAGAAGAGTTTTGAAAATATGGCCTTTTAAAGTATATTTGGCCCGATAAAGACTGCCCAAAGGCCGTTAGCGCCGATTATAGGCTTAAACTTTAAAGGGTGACATCTCCATAGGAGTGAATAAATCCTGGGCAATTTAACAATATATAATCAATTAATCAATCATTACTTGAATTTGTCAGTCTCAAAATGCGAAGAAATATAACTCTAAAATTCGACATGGAGATACTACACAAATCAAAAATAAGTCTTTGGGGGTATTGTCGCAAAATTTGTGACACGCAAACAATAAAAAACAGTCATACGGTAGTTTCTCCAAGTTTGTAAAATCTTTAAGATAAACTCGTGTAAACAAAATGACGAGAAAAACTCTGAGAGTAGTTGTTAGTTAAATACGTCCCGACTAGAATGTTTCACTTATATTGAGACGTCTAAAGCTGTAGGTGAAGTACATGTATTATATAAATATTGCATGTAGTTGAGGGTAACATTGAAAATTTTCACCCCGAGAAAACCATTGTCAACCGAGGCGTGTGAATCGGGAGAAAGGGACAAGATTTAGTCGGCAAAAACCACACTGGACAGTTGATAACCGCTGGTCTTCCATCATTTTCAGTGATGAGACTACAAAATTACATGGTCACAATAATACGATTTGTCGAGCTTTTGTTATGTTTGGGGCTGTATATCCTACTATGATGTTGGAACTTTAAAAGCTGTGAATGGAAACATGAACAGCGATAACTATATTGAAGTTCTTGATGAATGTAAAACTTATACGGTACCAATTTTGATGCACCAGATGCGCATTTCGACAAATAATGTCTCTTCAGTGATGCTCAACTGAAATGTTTGAAATCCGAAATAACAATGAAGTTTTAGAGCTATTATAGGGGAAAACAGTGTGCCAAAAAAGTGGTGTCAAAATCGTTAAGGATAAGATCTATGCGTGAGGGAGATAATCCTTAATTTTGAAATGAATTTCTAAATTTTATAACAGCAATTAAATATACATCCGTATTTTCAAGCTAGTAACGAAGTACTTAGTTACTGAGCTGTAGAGACCCTCGGGGACTAACAGTCCACCAGCAGAGGCCTCGACTCAGGGGTCATAATGTAAAACTTATACGGTACCAATTTTGATGCACCAGATGCGTATTTCGACAAATAATGTCTCTTCAGTGATGCTCAACCGAAATGTTTGAAATCCGAAATAACAATGAAGTTTTAGATGAATGTCTCTGGTCAATTGTTGCGCTACACTTTACAAATCGCCGTTTGATCTTTTAAGAGGATAATGCCCCTTGTCTCGTATCTTTGCGATCTAATCAGTGGAAGCAGGACAATGATATCGGTACACTTCCATGGCATCCACAGAGTCGGCTACTGAATAAAAGAGAAAAAAAGCACTCTGACTGCGAACAAAAGAGAAAAAGCACGCCGATTGCTGAATAAAAGAGAAAAAAAGCACACCGACTGCTGAATAAAAGGGGAAAAGGCACGCCGACTGCTGAATAAAAGAGAAAAAAAGCACTCCGACTGCGAACGAAAGAGAAAAAGCACGCCGACTGCTGAATAAAAGAGAAAAAAAGCACGCCGACTGCTGAATAAAAGAGAAAAAAAGCACGCCGACTGCGAACAAAAGAGAAAAAGCACGCCGACTGCTGAATAAAAGAGAAAAAAAGCACGCCGACTGCTGAATAAAAGAGAGAAAAAGCCCGCCGACTACTAAATAAAAGAGAAAAAAAAGCACGTCGACTGCTGAATAAAAGAGAGAAAAAAAGCACACCGACTGCTGAACAAAAGAAAAAAAAAGTGCACCGCCACGGCACATGATACACCCGTCACATATTGTTAACAGTATAGATTGTACCCATTAAAACATTTTTTTTTATATCACCTTAATTAAATGTCACAGTGACCTTAAAGTAGGATGCGACACACCTTCTACCTAAGATGCATTAGTTGACCAATTTTGGTGATTCTAGGTCTAATAGTTTTCAAGTTATGAGCCGGACAAGTTTTTGCCATATATGGCCATATCTTCTTAATGAAAAGTCACAGTGACCTGGTTTTAATGTGCGACACACCTTCTACCCAAGATGTATCTACAGACAAAGTTTGATGATTCTAGGCCTTGTAGTATTTAAGTTACGGGTCGGACACGAAAAAGCTAACAGACGGACGGACATGAACGCCATACCATAATACGTCCCGTCTTAAGACGGGCGTACAAAAAGCACGCCGACTGCTGAATAAAAGAGAGGGGGAAAAGCACGCCGACTGCTGAATAAAAGAGAAAAAAGCACGCCGAGTGCTGAATAAAAGAGAAAAAAGCACGCCGAGTGCTGAATAAAAGAGAAAAAAGCACGCCGACTCCTGAATTAAAGAGAAAAAAAAGCACGCAGACTACTGAATAAAAGAGAAAAAAAGCACGCCGACTGCTGAACAAAAGAGAAAAAAAGCACGCCGACTGCTGAACTCTACGTTCGTGTCCAGCAGGGGTTTTAAATTTTTTCAGATTGCTTTCTACTAAAACTGCATTTTCTGACTAAATAAAGTAAATTTGAAAGTATTTAATTTCAACATATTGTTGTACATATCCTCCACTTTTCTTCCATATCAAATTTCTCTGGTGTAGCATCCCACCTTAAATAAGAAAGAATCTTTAACGTACTAAAGCTGGCCGTGATAAAGGATCTCTGTTTATCTACCAGGTGCTAAGTAACATCTTTGGTTTAACAATGCTGCTGGGTCTGAATGAAGGCACAGAGTCCTCAAAACGTTTGTTTTCGATAGACTGTTTCTGTTTTGATTAATAATTTATATTCTGCATCAAGAAAGCAAGACGACAAGCACTTGCTACATCTGACATTTGAACGTATGAATTCACAATTAAGTTCTTTTATATGCATCGTAATCATCTGAGTTTCGATTTGTGATCTATGCTTCTTGACTGTATATCGGTGAATAATTAATTTTGTAATGATTAATTTATCAGTGCCATCAATAATGAATGAGCACCCGTTATGTATCACGTTGTACTCCTTCATGACCCCATTTTCAAAATAATCTGATCAAAGCTGTATAGTCAGATGGTCATCTCTTATTTTATTTTTCATTCAAAGTATAAAGAATTACTTTGATGTAGTTTCAATACTTTTAAGTTATTTACTTTAGTTACATGTTTAAAAACATTTGCATGTAAAAGAAAACAGTGAGCAGATGATTCAAAAATAGGTCACCGCTAAACCGGTACATGATATGCCCGCATCCATTATTGACCCAGGAATTTTAACAAGTAAATCCACATCCAAGGATAATAATTTGGATCAATATAAAATGTTCTATGAATTGCAAAATCAAGGTATTTGCAAAGACAGCGCCGGTAAGTGAGAAAGTTTACTTTCGGAAGGTCAGTGGTCTCTTCCCAGGTACATTGTATCTGGGTTCTCTCTTCCACCAATACAAACTGGGCACCACCATATAACTGAAAAATTGTTGAGTGTGGCGGAAAACATCCATCAATCTAAGCCCATGAGCTATAACTTCTTCATACACATGGCTAAGGTTTCATTTTGTTTTCACAGATAAAAACTATATGCCCCCAAATATTTGAATCTGTAGGCATAAAAAATTACAAGTAACGATGAAATGCTGTCGGACGCGTTTCATACCGATTGTTAGGCCGTTCTTGCCACACTGATTTTGACTACGAATACCTCCATTTACCTTATCAGGATATAGGGCTCACGGCGGGTATGACCGGTCGACAAGGGATCCCGTACTCCTTCTAGGCACCTGATCCCACCTCTGGTGTGTCCAGGGGTCCATGTTTGCCCAACTATCTATTTTGTATTGATTTTAGGAGTTATGAGATTGATCACTGTTCGTTATCTTCACCTTTCATCTAAGTCCAAGGCCTTAACTCATTCATAGATAGTGGTGCAGAATTATATGTGGATTATTGCACATCTCCATATTTTGATTGATTGAATATTGTTAACGTCCCTCTCAAGAATATTTCACTCATATGGAGACATGACGTGACCATTGCCGGTGAAGGGCTGCAAAATTTAGGCCTGTGCTCGGCGCTTACGGCCTTTGAGCAGGGAGGTATCTTTATCGTGCCACATCTACTGTGACACGGGGCCTCGGTTTTTGCGATCTCATCCGAAGGACCGCCCCATTTAGTCACCTCTTACGACAAGCAAGGGGGTACGGAGGGCTTAACCCGGATTCCCACGGGATTATATTTTATTGAAAGTAGATATTAACGGCAAACTAACAACTCAATTTTATGACAAACTTCTCGATCGTCAACTTCACATATTTATGTAGCAATATTCCATTATCACTTGCATATGGTGTTTACATTTCTCAACGCATTCGATACGCAAGAGCTTGTTCTGCATATATTCAGTTTTTGTCCCCCACCGCAACGCGGAAGGGGACATAGAAATACCGGCGTCCCACTTCACTTTGTGGACGCAACTCCTCAGAAACCGCTCAACAGATTTTGTTCATATTAAGTATGATTGTTAGTCACCCTAAATTGTGTAGTTGGTCATATTTCGCTGCCATTATTGATTCGACAATTCTTACAGGAGGTATGGGACTTTGTTGAATTTGTACATGCTACACTATAGGAACACTTTGTGGACGCAACTCCTCGGAAACCGCTCAACGGATTTTGTTCATATTTTGTGGGATTGTTAGTCACCATGTGTACTTAATCATATTATGCCACCATTTTGATTCGACAAATCTTATAGGAGTTAGGGGATTTTTGTGCGGCGGTGGGGGACATGGCTACGTGTAGCCATCTTGTTAAATCGAAGCAGGCTACGTGTTTCATGCCGATTGTTAGGCCGTTCTTGGTACACTGATTTTGATTACGGATAATCCCGTTTACCTGATCAAGATATAGGGCTCACGGCGGGTGTGACCAGTCGATAGGGGATGCTTACTTTCCCTAGGCACCTGATACCACCTCTGGTGTGTCCAGGGGTCCGTGTTTGCTCAACTATCTATTTTGCATTGCTTATAGGAGTCATTTTGGTTGATTACTATTCGTTATATTCACCTTTCACTGTAAATTTTAACAATTCTTCTGCAACGTAGTCTTTAGAAATAACATTCATCCCTCGCTAGGTAACGGAAAATATTAATAGGTAACGGAGAAATCAACATTATTCATTTGTTTTTCATACAAAGATGCATCGATCAGTCCTCGGCGTGGGCTACCTTTATATTGGTGCACGCATTACGATGCTGAGCATGATTATATTGATTATCATCCGATATTTGATCTTTAAAAGTCATTTTAAAATGATAAATTCTCACTTGCTACCTGTATATCAAAATGACAGGATTTGCGAAATTGCAGTGTATACTGGGAGCACTGTATTTTTGCTGGAGTGTACATTCTGTAGGTAAGTGATTCACGTATTCAATTACCAGTTGTTGGATTTAATTTAGAGGATGGTAGATGGATGAACTTGATGGCATTGTCAAATGTGAATAAGAAATCATCAGCTGCCTTCCTAGGAAATGTTTTATGTTTAAAAGTATAACTTCACATTCGATGAAAGATTTTAAGATAGCCCATTACACTAAAATTTTATTTAAAGGCTCTTTAAAACACCTCTTATGAAGTATGATTTCTCCGTCGTAAGACTGATGCAAACTCTCGATTATTTTTAATGAATTTTTTGAGATTTGATTTTTGAGAATGATAAATATATATTATTACTACAGTAACTTGATCCGAAGAGTCGGATCACGTCGAGTTGACAGGCGCGGATCATCAGATCACACGAGACGCGAAGCGTCGAGTTTGATCTGGTGATCCGCGCCTGTCAACGAGACGTGATCCAACTCTTCGGATCAAGTTACTGTAGTAATGATAAATTTATTATATACCCCCTATGCATTTTAAATCCACATTTACATGATACTAAATGTAATCCAAATTATCAAAAATACAGACATACCATGAAATTATGTTTTGTGTATGCAGTTTTGTTTGTGACGCGGCCAATATTTTAAGCAAAAAACGTTGCGTTGATGCATTGTGACGGCATCAGTTTCAGAGGATACTGATACGGAATCAGAAAACCACAGTGTGGTGATCCGGAAAACCGGATCACACGCTGTGAAATCCACAGTATTAACAAACGATACATTGATGGGTATATAATAAAAAAAAAAAAAGATGTTTTGTTTGCAAATAAGTGATTCTAAAGTCAAATTTTCGCTGTGATTTGTTGCATGATATGAATATCTAATAAATACCGTAAGCTCCAGGATCTTACAACTTGGTATATTTGATCACCAAGTGGGGTTCCAGGTTAGAATACTTAGGTCATCGGTACCCCTTGCTGACTTTAAACGAGACTGTTGAAACCCCTGTATCATCAACTTCTTTGTCAGTATCTTGTCTCGATTTAAAAACTGACCATACGCAGAACCAGCGAGTTCAGATATATAAACACTCTTAAAGGTGATAATATTGCTACATAAATATGGGAAGTTGACGATGGAGAAGGTGAAATCGGGAGATCCCGTTTGTCATAAAGTTGAGCTGTTAGTTTGCCGTTAATATATGTACATGTATCTACGGAGGTCCTCGGTCGTGGAAGGCGTAGGCACGATGAAGAACCCTCACTGCTACGATCCCGAGTGCTACGCATGTGTGGAGACTTTTCGATATGAGTGAAAAATTCTCAACGGGACGTAAAACAAGCAAGCAAATCCTCATACACGTGGGACTTTTTCAAGATGCTTAAGCAGGCAGGTGCTAGTTGTATTTGCATTGTAATATACAGCTGATATCATTTTAATCGTTTTCAGCGATTGTAAGAAGAAATAGCATCATTGATAACGGGATTTTTACTACTACGCAACAGAAATTTTGATAATCTTGATGTTTATTTACAAAACATAATTATATCCACACAAAAAATAAATGTGTTGATCCCTGATCATAAAAAATAAGGGGAGGGGGGGTGCATAATCCATGCCCGAAGGTTAACATGGATCTATTGTAAAGAACTGCATGTGCGTCAATGTATATAATTATTATATACATTCTCATATATAATGCAAATACTGGCCAGTTTATCTAAAATTTTATCACTCCCTTCCGAGTAACAAGTACCAGTTAGGGTCTTATATGCGCGGTTTCGGTTTAATATGGCATTTGGAGAAATTGTGTTGAAAGGGGTGGGGGGGGGGGGGGGGGGGAAGGGGGGTTCTGGTTCAAATGGAATGGGCGTAGGCGAGGTATATATATATTGACAATTATGATATTAACAATTTGAGTAGGAATTATGTACATAACAATTGATTAAAGTTTGATCGCTGATTGATAATATATAGACACTGGGGAGGGACTCTTATTTATTTATTTAGTAAATAATAATTTGTCATAAAAGTGGAAACCACTGTGTTGTATCCTAGTACCTAAGCTTGTGAATTCTCAAATGAATTTAAACAGTTTAAGGCAAAATATATATTGATAGCTAAAAGGTACTAAGTATCATTAGTTGTGTCTTTGAAAAAAAAGATTTGATTGGACTCAATATTCGCATATTAAGCTATTTCCATACAAAATCAAGCGATAAAGCTAAAAAGTAAAGAAGATCAAACTCATTTGATTGATTGATGATTGAATCTTGCTAATGTCTCGCTCGAGAATTTTTCACACATATAGAGACGTCACCAAGACCGGTGAAGGGCTTCAAATTTAGGCCTATGTTCGGCGCTTACGGCCATTGAGCAGTGAGGGTTCTTTAAGCGTGCCACACCTACTGTGACACGGGTCATCCGTTTTTAAGGTCATCTCCGAGGACCCGTGACATTCACACCTGATGCCGAGCGTTTGGCAATGGAACTGTCACTACCTGTTTTAACGACTGAGGTCTGTCGCGGAAACCATTTGAATGTTTTTGCTACAGCAAATTCTACTGGAAAACATTGACCACGGCGGACGCGCCAAATAGAACTAGCCCAGGCAGGGCTTTTAATCTGCGAGAAATGACACCAGTCCGAAAGAACAGACCATACGTTTAATCGATTGATTGTATTTTTGTTAAGTGTCCCTCTCGAGAATTTTTCACTTATGTGGAGACGTCAACATTACCGGTAGAAGGTTTCAAACTTAGGCCTATGCTCGGCGCTTACGCCCATAGAACAGTGTGGGTTCTTAGCGTGCCACACCTACTGTGACAAGGGACATCCGTTTTTAAGGTCATCTCCAAGAACCCGTGATATTCATACCTGATGTCGAGGGTTTAGCGATGGAACTGTCATTACCTATTTTAACGGTCTGTCACGGCCGGGATTCGATCTCTGACCTTCCGCATGCCAACGCTCTACCTCTAGATTATTGCGGCGGTTTGATCAACGAACGAAGGAAAAAGTTGATACCGGAATTAACTTGATATGATTCATCTTCTATATTGGACTTCACGCTTCATATTTGAATCGAAAAGAGGGCCGAGTGGTTAGAGCATCGCGCTCAAAATCACACGGCCTCTCACCTCTGTCGGCGCAGGTTCGAATTCCGCTCGCGTCGGTAAGTGAGAAAGTTTCCCAGTTTACTTTCGGAAGGTCGGTGATCTCTTCCCAGGTACATTGTATCTGGGTTCTCTCTTCCACCAATAAAAACTGGGCGCCACCAGATAACTGAAAAATTGTTGAGTGTGGCGGAAAACATCCATCAATCAATCAATTGAATCGAAAATGATGCACAGGAGTTCTTGAACGGCAAAATTATGTATTGTTTCATATGTAGATAGATAGATATATTTACAGCTGTAGATAATCTTTAAGCCGTTTTAATTTACATGCAAATATTTTCAAGCATGTAATTAAAGCAATACAAGCTGTAACTGACGGTAAATAAATTAAAAAATAAAAGAACAAATAGTCAACATATTTGTGATTGAATATATATAACTTAATAGAATCAGAGTGAATTTGAAGCAATAAACCCGTCAAATTTGCAAAAAATGTTATTTCGTGAATCATTGTCATCCTGTCAGTAATTCCTGCTCGTAACCTCCGATGTACATTGACCTTGGAGCTCACCAGTTCGGAAAAAGCGAAAGAGGCACTGAGCACGTGTTAGATTTGTAAACAGTTTAAAATGCCAATTTTATAGAAAATTCACAATCAAAATTTCATTTGAGTGGCACATTTGTGTAATTATTACCTTTTTACACTTACAGTATTTCTAGTCATTCATGAAACAACGTAATATTTTAAAACAAACGACACGTGTAGTTAGTCGTGTCAGTTTCCGTCTTTGTATATGACCTCGGTCTCAGCAACCCGATCACGTTCGGCAATCATCGTTCCCATGTTCGTGTATACGACACAATGGCGGTTTATACTAAACGCTCATTGTAGGTGTAATCTCAAACAATATTCCCTTGTTTATTTTGCTGATTTTTTCTTCAGATCTTAGGGATTATATTAGTTATACCAGTAGATGTTATTTGGTGAATAATTGGATAGTTGAAAAAATACCATTAGTTACAGCTGGTATTGCTTTAAGGAAAGGTTCATAACTCTAAAAACTAATTAAGCTACATTAATGCAATACAAGCTGTCACTGAATAAATTGAAAAATAGAAGAACAAACATTCAACATATTTGTGATTGAATATATAAAACTAAATCTGAAGTAATAAACCCGTCAAAACAGCAAAAAATGTCGATTCATGAATCATTGTCATCCTGTCAGTAATTTCTCCTCGTAATCTCCGAATCCCGTGGGGATCCGGGTTAGAATAGGTCCTCAGTACCCCTTGCTTGTCGTAAGAGGCGACTAAATGGGGCGGTCCTTCGAATGAGACCGCAAAAACCGAGGTCCCGGGTCACAGCAGGTGTGGCACGATAAAGATCCCTCTCTGCTCAATGGCCATAAGCGCCGAGCATAGGCCGAAATTTTGCAGCCCTTCACCGGCAGTGGTGACGTCTCCATATGAGTGAAATATTCTCGAGAGGGACGTTAAACAATATTCAATCAATCAATCGTAATCTCCGATGTGCATTGACCTCGAAGGTCAACAGTTCGGAAAAAGCGAAAGAGAGGCACTGAGCACGTATCAGATTTGTAAACAATTTAACATGCCAATTTTTAAGGATGTTCACTGACAAACAAGTTGATGGTACAGGGATTTCAACAGTCTCGATTGAAGTCAGCATTTCGCAAATTTTATGGTCGTTATAACGATCTAGTTCGTCAATACAACCTCGCATTGGGTCAAATGCTGTCTGACGTGTTTTATACCGATTGTTAAGCCGTTCTTGCCACACTGATTTTGACTGCGGATAACTCTGTTTACCTGATCAGGATATGGGGCTCACGGCGGGTGTGACCGGTCAACAGGGGATGCTTACTCCTAGGCACCTGATCCCACCTCTGGTGTGTCCAGGGGTCCGTGTTTGCCCAACTATCTATTTTGTATTGCTTGTAGGAGTTATGAGATTGATCACTGTTCGTTATCTTCACCTTGCATTGGTCATAACTTCTAAATGTTAATTTTAGAGCTTTCGTATTGTACATGAGCATCTCTTGTGACAAGATATTTCTACTGGTACCAAGATATTTGTCCTTGTGACCTTGGCCATCTTCGGAATTGGCCATTATCGGGGGCATTTTTGTTTCACAAACACATCTTGTTTACACTTATATAGTACGTCTAGTCATTCATGAAACGATGTAATATTTTAAAACAAACAACTCGTGTAGTTACTCGCGTCATTTTCCGTCTCGGTCTCAGCAAGGGATTGTATTAGTTATACCGAAAGGTTTTAGTCCGTACATAGTTGAAAAATTACCGCCAGTTACAGCTTGTGTTGCTTTGAAGTAATTATGTACAACATCGGACCATACATCTTTAATAAGATTATTTTGAAATCTGATTCCATTTCATTTGAAATTGGGAGCAAGAAGGAGTACAACGTAAAACATAACGGCTGCTCATTCATTGTCGATAATACCGATGAATAAATAAAGCCATTGCATAATTCATGGATATACCATCAAGAAAATGAAACTCATCTGATAAATACAAAAATCAATAGTGAATCCTTAGGTTGAAATGTTAGACATAAGTATTTGTCGTCTTGTTTTGTGGATGCTGGATCTAGTTTAGTAGTTACACGAGAAACCCCATCTTCACAAGTCAAGCCTTAGGTTTATTGATTCGTTACCTCGCACTAACCCTTGACATCAGTCGCTATTTAAAAGTTGGGTTCAAGAAGAAGCATATGATTGGTTTGCAGCCTGAAGCTGCAAACCAATCAGACAACGACTTTTATAATCGGTCGAAAACAAACCACGCATGGCGACAGCATTATGGTGTAGAATTTGTGGCCAATTAGTACAAGACAGATACCGTCGATTGATTTTCGGGAGTTCGTTTTGCTTGAAGAAACAATTAGACGAGGTTTTGGGGTATGAGCCGAATGAAAATGATGGATTGTCGAAGTACGTTTCTCGACTATGTTTTAACAAATTAAACAAATTGTCCAAAATAATGAGAACAACTTCGTAAGATTGCGATTTACCACTACCGGTTTTAGACCCAATAAAAACATCTTTTCCTTCTCTGATACATGATATCGAAAGCTTTTGGTTTTCAGTCAAATGATCGATTTGATGTTTTTCACATATCTTTTTGTCAACGGACGCCATTTTTTTTACTTTCTGTTTATTCCCTTACCAAACTTTCATCTGAAACAAGAAATCCCATTGGCTGATTAATTTTAGCGTATTGCGTCATCCTTCTTCTCGAGCCCAACTTTTAAATAGCGACTGATGTCAAGGGTTAGTGCGAGGTAACGAATCAATAACCCTTGACTTGTGAAGATGGAGAAACCCAGGTAGCACAACAACGTTATTAAAACGTTGTAAAAACATTGTGAAAATGTTATGAAAACATTTTCTAAAACGTTATTATAACGTGATTTGTGTGGGTTTTTAAACGTTGGCATAACATTTTTTGAAAACATTGTACTGCAATGTTTTGTAAACATTCCTAAGAAACGTTTTCATAACATTTAGAGGAAACGTTTTGAGAACATTTCTAAGAAACCATTTGAAAACATTTAGAAGAAACGTTTTAAGAACATTTATAAAAACCATTTGAAAACATTTAGAAGAAACGTTTAAGAACATTTATAGAAACCATTTGAAAGCATTTAAAATTCAGTTTTACAAGATTATATACATTCTTCCAACAATTTTGATAAATGTTTTCAAACCCTTTCACCAATGTTTTTATATACTGTGAATATGTTTAAAAACCTGAACCGTAATAAAGTAAAATAAACAAAAGTCTTCTTTGCAAATAAAATTTGTATTTTTGGAAAAATCAGTCCATATAATATTATTCGGAATTTGATGGAAATTCATCTTTTTGAATCGACTTCTTTCCCCCTTTTTTTGAAAAAAGAAAGATTTGAACATGAAACATAAATTTACAAAATTATTACTCATTTATGCGGACAATATGAATGTATAGTATATATGGATTTTACGGATGAAATGACGAATTATTAAATTAATCATACTTAAAGTAGACCTATACACGGCCTACGTCACAATCAAATGTAAATGAGGAACCACGAGTCCGTTTTCCGAAATGTGGTATTTTAAAGATATCAGTTTGGTTTTTACATGGCGATATGATTATCCGATATTGATTCCTTCCAAGGCGTTCTTATCAGCTGCGGTCAAAATTTGTATTTAAAAGGGAGGGGGGGGCTAAATATGATTCAAGCTTTAGATAAAAATCGGTCGGAGAACAGACAACATTTTGGCGGACGAGGGCGTCCGTGAGATATATTGATTATTCATGTATGTAAAAGTTTTACATTGATCCATGTTCAACATATGGAATTACGCGACCATCAGAAAGTTGGAAAGACGGATGGGAAAGGGGGCCAATTCATATTTCCACCAGCAAAATGATAATATTATTTCTTTTGTGAGGATCCGGGTTAAAATAGGTCCTCAGTACCCCATGCTTGTCGCAAGAGGCGACTAAATGGGACGGTTTTTCGGATGAGACAACAAAAACAAAGGCCCCGTGTCACAGCAGGTGTGGCACGCTAAAAATCCCTACCGTCGGCGTCGAGCATAGGCCTAAGTTTTGCAGCCCTTCACCGGCAATGGTGACGTCTCCAAATGAGTAAAATATTCTCGAGCGTAATAATTGCTAATTCAAAACTACGCAGTTGTTGACTCAAAATTATCATGAACAAATACATGGTAAGCTTGTGTAAAAATAAAAGTTCACACTTCGCTGCTCCAGTGACCACAGACAGATATCGTAGTTGACTTGTGTTCGCTGCTCCAATGTTGCAGATATTGACGCAAGCTTCAAAGAACGGCTGCAAATAATTTGTTTTATTTCAACGAACGTCTGTCATTTTTTCTTCATCCCCTCTTTCTTTTTTTCAAAATTATTGGGGCGGCATCTGTATAACGCGATTACAAGAGTTACTGTAGTTCCTTATTGAGATTGCATCTACATAGATCGGCGTAAGTGGTGTACATGTACGTATATCCAATTTATGTACATGCAAATGATTCCATGATAAAAGATATAACACATTACACACATGCATTATCATAATAGCAAACCTATCAAAATTCAATTTGTTACTTTCGTTTTACATTCACATTGTGAATACCCTCTCCTAGAATGATTTGTTTTCAGATAAAATGTAAAATCTAATTGCAAACCACATGTATCTATAATACTTATAGTTTAACATAGTTCAAATTAATTATTATCCAAGGTTGTAAATATACTCAAATTTCACATGTATGAAAATATGATAATGTATAATTCAAGATTTGGGTGGGGGGTACTTGTTATAGAGTTTATAGGTTTTAAAATGATACGTCAACATATGATTTTCTTACGCAAATGCTTTTTCTGAGATAATAATCTGTAAATTAGAAACAATTTATTCAAGGTTTAGTCCATAAAAATTGGAGGAAAAGACCAATATTGACATCAAATGGCATTTTCAACAGTATTTCTTTTAACATGTGTGGGCTTACAAAGTGTAGGGGAAATTGGGGCAAGTGGGACACTTTAGATTATTTTTGATATTCCATACTAATAGAGATGTATTTATAAAAGTTTAATGTCATGCAATAAAAGATAGATATGTTAAATTTCATTTCTCAGGTATGAAATTCTTTCAGAAGCATTACTCCAAAAAGAAGGGAGACAAATCATATAACTGCTGAGTGTCCCAGTTGCCCTTCTGTAATGGGGTAACTGGGACAACAATGTTGATACCTAAAGTTAGAAGATTAAGTGGGGACAAGGACAAACAAGGGGTTCCTCCTCTCTCTCCAACCCGTTTTCCTAATCTCTCCTCATCCCATCTTGTCGTTCAGCCCCTTAAATTCTCTCCCCAGCCCGTTTTCCTCCCTCCTTCCCTCGATCCTTCAACCCCCCACCCCCCCTCCTTTCCCGATCAATCTTGACATTAAACACAGGTAAAACCGGCAAAGTGCTTCAGATTCGATTATCTATTAAATATTGAGCATAAGTTCAATTATATTCCTATCAATTGTCAACCCAAATCCACAGTTAGCCATTTCTAGAATATGACCAACAAGCTGATTCTCTTGATCCGATGTGAAGTACACGGTTGGTCGGAAGGCTGGAGCATCAGTATCTTGTTCTCATTTCGCACTCATTTCATGCGTAGATTTTAGTATTGCAGACAGTAATTCTGCAGCTTTGCGAAAGTTTAGTTTATCACATGTAGGCCTAATTTTTAATGCTTTTTTCATAGACGATTAAGACCACTTTACTTGTTTGGGGTTTTGGATTTTCTTTCGTCTTGCCATTACACCTACTCAAAACACTTGTTCAAACATGCACATACCATATACATGTAATCATAAGCAAATTATAACGACCTTTATTATGTTTGAAATCTAAGATTATTAATTGAATCAAATTTGCTGTGTTTTAAAATAGAGAATTATAAATTTATTATTTATCCTTTAAACATTATGAACTATCCAAAACCCTGCAGAATTCACCAAATCTAAGGATATAATTTTATTTGAAATGCATAAAATCTGATTTTCTAAAATACAACTTGAACACCTGTCCCACTTACCCCAATTCAAAAAGGAAATAATCATGTGGAGAATAATATACATTTAAATAATTATTATTGTAATTATTGTACTGGCATTACTACCAACACGTTAAATGAATAACGAAGATTTGGAAACAGCAGTGGTTTTAACAGAAATGGTTGAGAATAACCCCATTCGCAATTATTTAATTGCACAATGTGTTTATCAAAATTATCAATTTGTGACGTCACAATATCTCAGACCACAACATCCGGTACGATGTCGTATATTAATTCAATTTTCGTAAATACTCTAGTCAATTTTAATGTGATAAGATATAAATACTTTGCAAAAAAATGTTTATATCAATATTAACATATAAATTTTCCGCTTCTAAGTATTTTATAAGGTACATGGTTGTGTTTTGTAAAAGCCGTCATGAAAATAAATGGTGTCTTTATCCCGAAGGAATTTCTTATTCTGAAATGCAATGGGTTATTGATAAATTGCATGGTACTCAACATTTTTCGCGAGTGTTTGTTACGTTTTACAAATCGAGGTATTGGAAAGTGATTAGAACGTTTATCCATATAATTTTAACAAATCAAATTGTTAAATAATTTGTATGATAACAGTTATAATATCTACATCGACAACCCCCCTTCTTATTGCGTAACATACACAAAATGTGCTTACCTTTCGGATCAAAGACCCGATAATTGTTCTGTTTATTTCGTCTTCAGCTGCCAAATTTCACTTTTTAGCAGACGACACTGAGGTAATGTTTTCAACAGAAGAATTTCATACTAGGGCTATAAAGGATTTTTTAACTACCGATGAAAAATATTACAGTGTCCCAGTTACCCTGATGTCCCAGTTGCCCCAATTTACCCTACATTATGAAAATAGTTATTCAAACTTATTAAAATAAATGATTACATATAATTAAATAATGGGTATATAGTCTATGTTGCTTATTACAGCCCATTTGTTTGGGGAAAATAATAATTATTAAGAAAAATAAGAAGGAGGAATACATTTTCATTAATGCTGATTATATGTGGATGGGGTACTTACTTTTGAGAAGCAATAACAATGAAATTAGCATGTTGACATATATATTTTTCAATGTTTATCTATTACTGGAATATATATCTATCTTATAAAGGCAATTTTTTCATGATTGAGTCCATTTAAGGCCGAGTGTAGGTCTACCTTAAATCAGTACCCTTTATAGATATACACATAAACAATTTAATTCCTTACAAGTTTCTTCTTTGCACTCTCATCTAAGGAGTCCTGGAAGTCTTCTACTTCCCCTGCCGTATCCATCCTGTTTCCTGATGGTTACAGTCTTTCAATCGTATCAAATTCTACATCCACAGAAAAAATGAGGTGGCTCTTTATGGCAGACATAGCCTGTGGCAGTGTATCAATCTAGGAAAGAACTAAAATAGGAAAGGAAATGTTCTGCTTAATTGAAATTTATATGTTGAAAAAATGTATAAATGGATATTAAGTAATACTATAAGGACCTTATTTACAAACCTTGATGGGGGAGATCAGAATTGTTTCCTCCCAATGTCTTACTTGTATATATGCTCCAGAACTAATAGAAATTCAGTTTTGAGGTGATTTAATTTTACATTTCTTATAAAGTTTCCCTACGCATTCCTGCAATAGATTAAATAACATACTATTTATTCGATGACAAATCGCCGGGGTACTTCTAGATGGTGGAGTAGTCCCAGCTGGAGGTGGATTAAAGTTAACACAGTGAACTGTGTTAACGCAAACTCGCATTTTGAAAAACTGTTATTATATAATCACATGGTTAACTTTAACACAGAAGTTAACACTGTGTTAAAGTTAACCAGCTATCGAAAAACCGGGTCCTGGAAAATGACGTCACAAAGATTTGACTGTTCGTAGGCCTAGCGCCATATACATTGTACGTAAAGATGTATATACACGCATGATTCAAAACCATGTGTTTACTATTAGTGTGCGTCAGGGTGTATAATAGGCACGTTTCGAGTTCATCCGGAACACCCGGGATTTTTCGCATTTAGCCACGCCGATCACGTGACATGAACAAAATGTTCAGCAGGGGTACTTCCGGTTGATATTGTTTACTCTGGTAACAAAATTGTCTTTAACAAAATATGCATTTTGTGGCACGAAAGGTCGCAATTCAGATAATGGAAAGAAAGGGGTATATATCTACTTTGGATGATGTTAAAGTTCACCCTTTCCCAACCCTGGAAAAAAATGTCCACGCAGAGGAAACGATGGCGTCATTTGTTTAGAAAACCACGAGTAGCAGAACAGTGCAGAAAATTATAGCGATTACTACATTCCGTAAAAGCTGATCCAACACAGAAGCATCCCTGTTCTAGCCATTTCACCATATGAAAGGCGAAGATAACAAACAGTGATCCAAGTTTTAAGAAAACCAAGAGGTTTGTACTGCCCTTTACAAATAGATACTGCGCGATATTAAAATAGGCCTAGTTGATACCCTTATCCACATAGATTTGAGCAATGTATGCATTTTACAATGGTGATCATGTGGCACTAAATCGATAGTAGATTATCATATATCAGAGAATTTACACTTCGAACTCATGGTTTAGGCTCATAGGCAATTTCGGGGGGGGGGGGGGGGGGGGCATATACTTATAATATTGGGGGGACATATACTTATAATATTGGGGGATATATTCTTACAAATCTTGATTAGGATTTGCAATAATCATTCGTCTAAGCTCCATACAGATAGTTCATTTACTTCCAAATAAATTTCAATTCATATCAAAGAACTCTCATTTATCTTTACTCCAACTTGACCAAGCAGTGTGCTTTGTATACATCAGAAATTACATGTACATGTATGTACACTTTCACTCATATTTATGTGCTCTCCCACTTCTCATTTAGTAAGAAAAATGAGCATTATTTTCTTTCTTCATAATCTATTCAACATATATACACAGGTTGATAACAATGACTGTACTCCGTATGTTGACTGGAATTATTGACTGGTATGCAGTAAAACAGCTGAAGGAAAGTTCAACTATTAATTCATTTCAGCCTGGTAAAAATCAATATCCTTTTGTGTATTATACACCTGCAATTCTTTTCTCTTACTGCTTCAAATCTTGTGTATTTGAAATTTTAATTCTGATATTTTGGTATTATTATAGATAGTCTGGCAGTATTATAGGTAATCTTGCAGTAATGGCATGACATAATGAGAGCTATCAACATGGTTAATGATGTATAGAGACACTGTCTGAAGACCTCGAGGGAAAGGCAAAGAAAATGGATGATCCACTTCCGATATCCCTGTTAAAAAGAGGAAGAATACCACAACATTGACGATAAATTATTGTCAATTCAAGAAGCAAAGTTGTGAAAATGCAAAAATGATAATTAATGTATTTGTTAGAAAAATATCGTTAACTGCATATATATTTCTTGAACTTATTCAGGAATACATCAGATGTAGTCATTCATATTAAAACTGAATCTATGAATTTTCATAACTTTTATCAATAAAGTTTACTATATTTATTTTACATGTATCTAATTTCCCTAATACATTGTACTCATGGGAGTTTGCTTGCATTCAATGTTCTGACATGAATCCGAAAATGTGCATATTTCATCACAAGAGCCCACCTGGGCACTAAGCATGTGTCATGTATAAAGCAGACTCAAACAAGATCTACCAACATAATATTTGAATGAACACAAATGGTCTTAGATACTCTTTTTTTTTTCTCTGCAATATATGGCATTAAACAGCATTAATTTTTTTTTCAATTTTGTTAATATATACAAGTCAATTAACTTTTCCCAAACTTTTGATGCATATAATGGATTTTCTCTGTACTGCTACATCTGATTCTATGTGCATATAATGGAAATGATGTCACTAACAGGAATATACCTTAATCATGAGCAGATATATTTTGTTCAATGATAACAATTTGAGCAATGATCACAACTACTCATGACATTGGAATTATGAAAACTCATTGAAATGCATGTATCTACTAGAGTTACTTTCATACTAAAAATTCTTCTTATTAAATGAGTCACTTATAAATGAAAGACTTGTGGCGCAAGTATTAGTTGATAAATAATAATTTTCAAATATCAATGTTTAAATTAGGGAGGATATCATTTATAACTTAGTAGATAAGATTAAATTATTCTCACCCATATAACATTTTTCTTTTATCTTGGTCATTTTTGGTCGCATATATCACATTCAGTTGTGTCTTTGATGAGTATGATGATCATTTATGTAGAAATATTCCATAGCTTTGACATAATCAGCATGGTCAGTCATTCACAGATGATACCACTGTCCTGTCCATAGTTTAATAGCAAACCATTCAGACCAAAGCAGGTCATATATGTACACCATCACATCACCTGCAAGATATATATCTGGTTTTACAAGCATGCATGTATAGAACAAAATATTTTAAGTTCAAAATTGCTTCACTTATTTTGTGAAATCTTTACTAGGTACATGAACAGCTCCAATACAATCTCTATATTAAGCTATAGAGCTTGATTTAGCTATTTCAAATCTTTTATGAAATTAACTTTGAAAAGTGTAAAAATCCAATTTCAGTGAATGATAAAATTCCACCCATGTACATGTTGTACTTGCAAAAAAAATTAAATAATATATTATAAACTATATTCCTCAGAAATATAATTTTGATTCACAAATGTTACTTCTCAAAAATGTCTTACTACACCTTAGAAAGAGTTTCTCAAATCAGCATGAAATGATTTAATTATGAATGAGGATCAACAGAATAATGGATATTAGGCAATTCAAGTTTACATAGCGTAATATCTGTGGAAACGAGGGGGTTATTTATATTTGGTTTCTTTTACATCATATATGAAAACAAATTTTTTTTTTATATAAAATTGTTACAGAAAATCAAAATCAGTAAAATTCAAAAGGCTTTCCACAAATTATGACATTGTTAAATTTGTTTTAGAAAAAACAAAACAAAAAGCTGTCCGGATCTAGTTTTGCACTCAGAAAAATGCAGCGAAATATTTGTGAGACTTTACAACCGCACTAGGAATGAACGAATACATTGTATAAATTGCCCAACCCCTCATTTCCACAGAAGTCAGTACTGGGCACGATGTCGGCTTTATGAATCACTTTAAGACATTGTGTTTTGTTTAATCATATACAACGTTCTACAAAAAATAGTAACTATTTTGATTTACCTATTTGGTAGGTTTCACCGAGTCTAATACGTTCTTTTCATGTCCCACTATGGCTACTACTGTACTAATAGGGCCTAGGGTTCCTAGACAGGCCTCCTGCATAGATCTGCAAGTTACACTGCATCATCGTCGTCTTGTCTAAGTCTTCCGTTGAATTTGACCAATGGTAGCTTATCAAACGTTGACAAACAAATACGTACCCCCATACATGCCAAACAAATACATTTAATATGCGAAGTGCTGGTAAACAACGAGAAACCGGAAGTAACCCTGCTGAACATTTTTGAAGCGGCGTGACTAAACACAGAATAAAAACCGTGTTCCGGAGGAACTCGAAACACAGCTATTCTCTGTGTGTTAGAGTGGTTAATTGACCGTGTGTGTCAGAGGGTTTGGTTTTTTTTGTGTTTGATTGCCCGTGTGTCGATCACGGTTTAATTGACCGTGTGTAAATAAAAGTGCTCACTTGAGTGTGCGTGCATCGGTAAGGTTTTCATTTCATAAGCTACAATTCAAGAAGCTAGAGTGAATAAAGCGATATATTTTACAAATGTTGTTTTAAGTACCATGTAGTGAATTTCTTACAAAAATTATCAGGATATTTAAAAGTGTTCGGTTGTAGGTGGGAAGTTATAACGTGTTCATTTGACACATGTTACATGCGTGATGTGTGCGTTTACCTATGTGTGTGTGTGAGAGAGAGATGTTGCGTGAATATGCTTTTTCACTTGACCCCTTAGGGTAGAAGGGTAGATGTCGTAATGTTTCTCTCTGTAGCATGGCTTTCTGCATGCATGCTGCACGATTTTCATGGGTTTGGGCAAATGCAATTACTTCTAACTTTTCTTTCGCAGTAAACGACTGACGTATTTTACCCATCTAAATGCAGCGAAAGTTCGGATTGTTATGTTTGAATTCCCCGGGTTTTTCTTTCTTTTCTTTTTTTTTTTACAGACGGAGCACCAATTGTTTACGGCACCAATTAAGCTTTTGGCTTTGATTATCATAATTTTGATAATTACCGAGTGGGGTTGATATACCGCACCTTTGTACATAAGTTTTCACAGCTTCGGTAGTTTGTTAATTACAACACATTGAATGCCCATTCAATATTTTGAATTACGTATATTACATCGGCTATATGATTTGAAGTTCATGTTTGTCTCATTCATGCTATCTAACTTTATCTAAAAAGCAAACAAAGCTGTTATGCGTAAATTTTACATCACTGATTCTGAAATATGATACCTCCTCTGGCGACAGTAACGTACGTTTCATTTTTGAAACGTAGGGCCAACATTGTGTTTCAAACCCAATGTTTCAAGTATTAATTATGCGAACATTGATCCAGCGTTGGCCCAATGTTGTATGCCCAACGCCAACCATCTGCCAATGGTACAACCATTTGCCAACGTTGGCCCAATGTAGTCATGCTATCTGGGACGTTATATTTGTGTTGGCTGGCAATATTTTAATATTATGTAATTTTAAAAAATATTATTTTCAAAAGAATATATTTAAAACACTACTTTGATTTGGGTCACTTTTTGAAAAACATAGTATATTAAGTATGTTTTTAAAATCATTATTAAAACGTTTTGAAAACGTATTTTCAATAATGTTTTTAAAACGTTGACAAAATGATTTTAAAACATTGGTCAAAAAAGTTTGCTTATAACATTTTACAACTGAAAAAAAAATGTTATTATAACATAAAAATGTTTTGTTAGTAATGTTTTCCGATAACATCCTTACAACAGGAATACAATGTTATGAAAACGTTTTGTGCTACCTGGGAATACACATTTTCATCTATAAGACATCTTTAAAATTTAACATTCTAGTGGGGGGAAAAATCGATTCAAGAACAGAAATTGCTGGGTTGCATTAAAACGCTATCTACATGTACCATAAAGGCAGCAGTACCAAAACATACTGGAATCAAAGTACTGAAAGTATTAATGGGAGTTTATTTTATGTAGATTTGCACCAGATGCTTCTGGGATTGAGAATTATTTAAGAAATGAAACTTATAATTCTTTCTCTGTCATAATAATTCTTATAATTTTTTCTCTGTGCGTAGCGCATTGATGAAAAAGTTTTCCGTCCAATGTTTCGTTTGATACATGCATCAAACAAAGAATTATAAGTTTTATTTCTTATCATTTAATTATGTTTTTAAGATGGAAAAACAAATAGTTTCTTCCATCAAAAAGCTTGAATTAACGTTTTTGAAATGGCGCGTAGGAATACATACATGTATATATATAAGAATGAAAACAACAACAAAACGGCATGGCTGTGCGTTTAGGTCAGGAACCGTTACTGTGCAGATTTAAATGGATTATACGCCAAATTAAAGGTGCAATGGTTAAAAGCTGAATTAGATATAAAGGAAGATAACAAGTGGTGACTGGATTTATGCTGCATTGTGTTGGAGGAGACGTTGAACACTGGTTGTGTCGTTGGAACGGTGGAATGCAACTCGGCTCCATTTCAATATCGAGGAAAAAGTTCAACACCTCTTCATCTAAAACGCACTCGTTGACTGAGCCCCATATAACGCAGTTCAATTTCATTAATATTTACCAGATCAGAAGTCGCCACTTCCTCCGTCATGTTATCGATCTCGTAAAGCAGACGATTCATACCGGGAACTCTTGTAATCTGTCTACTTCTACCAGTAAGTGGTCTACGTCATCAAGTTGACTATTCTGTCACGTCATCGCTTATGTATGTTCTTTCTTTAAATTAATTTGTATTTTATTCAAATAGCAATGAAAAACAAAAATCAAACGAATGCATGTCGTTATATAAATGCTTGTGTGGAAAATCCCGTTCTATAAATAGCGCTAAAATTAGAACTGGGAACACGCATTCCAGAGAAAAGTAGTCCCGCGTGCTTAGTGCAGATGAACTCCGAACGAAATTTTGACAGAGAAATCAAACGAATTATTCAACCAATCAGCATCGTTGATAAGTCATCACTTTAAAAGTTATTAAATGATTCCAAAATTAAAAAAAACAAAATAGAGAAGTACACTCAAAAGTCATAAACTTACGCATAAACGTATGTTGTGTCTCTTTAACAATAATGTCTACATACATATAGACACTGGTAAGTTACATCTTGTCTGGATTGTAGTTTACTATTTCAATATATTGTATACTCTTAAAATTGCTCATCTTTGTTAAAATATAGCACTACAATAATATTCTAGCACAAGAACATATTTGAAAAAGTTCACACATTATTTAAAGCAATTCAAGCTGTAACTGACGGTATTTTTTCAACTATCCAATCATGCACCAAATAACACCTATCGGTATAACTAATATAATCCCCCCAAGATCTGAAGAAAATTTCAGCAAAACAAATCGGGGAATATTGTTTGAAAGCACACCTACAATGAGCGTTTCGTATAAACCGCCATTACGTCGTATACATGGACATGGGAATGATGATTGCCGAACATAATCGGGTTGCTGAGACCGAGGTCATATACAAAGACGAAAACTGACGTGAATAACTATACGTGTCGTTTGTTTTAAGATATTATATTGTTTCACAAATAATGATAAGTGTAAAAAAAAAAAAAAAAAAAAAAAGTAATAATTACGTAAATGTGCCACTCAAATGAAGTTTTGATAATGATTTTTTTTTTTTTTTTTTTTTTATAAATTTGCATGTTGAATTGTTTACAAATCTGACACATACTCAGTGCCTTTCTTTTGTTTTGTTTTTTCCCTAACTTGTGACATCCGATGTCAGTTTACATCGGCGATTACGAGCAAAATTTACTGACAGGATGACAATGAATCGACATTTGCTGCTGATTTGACGGGTTTATTGTTACAGATTCACTCTAATTATGATAAGTTTTATGAACAGTGATCTATCTCATAACTCATAAGCAATACAAAATAGAGAGTTGGGCAAACACGGACCACTGGATATATCAGAGGTGGGATCAGGTGCCTAGGAGGAGTAAGCATCCCTTGTCGACCGGTCACACCCGCTGTGAGCCCTATATCTTGATCAGGTAAACGGAGCTATCCGTAGTCACAACCAGTGTGCCAAGAACGGCCTAACAATCAGTATGAAACACGTCAAACGGCATTTGACCCAATGATAGGTTGTATTGGCAAACTAGATCGTTATAAAGACCATATAGAATTTGCGAAATGCTGACTTTAAACGAGACAGTTGGGACCCCTGCACCATCAACTTGTTTGTCAATAGCCTGCTTTGATTCAAAAACTGACCATAAGCAGAATAAGCTCTTGTGTATCGAATCAGTTGAGAGATATAAACACCATATGCAAGTGATAATGGAATATTGCTACATAAATATGGGAAACTGACGATGGAGAAGCTGAAGTCATCCCGTTTGTCATAAAGTTGAGTTGTTAGCTTGCCGTTAATATCTACGTTTAATATATATAAAAAAAATCTAAGTATGAAGCAGAAGTGGACGACTCTGTGGAGTCTTTTATTTCGAGTTCACTGGGATATATCGAATGGACATATGAATGAAAATTATTATTGTTAATGGATAATACGTCGTCGATATATCTAAATGTCGAACTAGCAAGAGATTTTCTCTTCTCACGTAGAAGTTTTTGAATATACATTCAATCACAAATATATTGAATATATGTTCTTTTATTTTTCAATTTACTTGCCGTCAGTTACAGCTTGTATTACTTTAATAATTCTTGGGTTTATGCTGTTTTTTTATATTATTTTTTTCTACAACTCCGTTTAACGACTGACATGGCTTACACAACTAAACAATTCATCATTGCTTAAAGCGCTAGAACTTCTACTTAAACCTCAAAGATTTATTTATCCTTTATTTTTAAAATTGTGTATGATCTTATTTAAAATTGGATTCCAAGAGATCTATACAAACCATTAAGGAAAATCACGACGTACATAACTTCGTAAGTATCAACAAATGACAGTAAAATATGTATAATTTATTCAATCTACCAAAATAGTTATGTGGTCTTAATTTTGCATACATACATGTATATGTGAAAAAGTGAAGATAACGAACAATGTTCAATTTCATAATTCCTAAAAGGAATACAAAATTTAAAGTTAGGCAAACACTCATTCCTCTACTTATCAAAGGTAGGGTCAAGCGCCAAGGAGGAGTAAGCATCCCCTATTAACCGGTAACACCCTCCGTGAGTCTTATATCTTGGATCAATTAAACACACACTGTCAGGTGCTCATATATAGGACTCCAGGTCCCATTCTCCATCCTTGTATTTTTAAATGGTATTTCGGGTGTATTTTTGATAAAATATTAAACTTCAGTGTTTTAATTTAATTGGAATACATAAATCTCGCATAGAAACCGGTTTCTTTAAAAATGTCATATCACCGATCATAAGAGATGAATAACGCGTGCAATTTAGCTGGCGACATTTTGGGGGAAAAAATATGCACTTCGCCGAGAAATCTTATCGAAAGAGCAAATACCAACTGAAAAGAACGGTCATTCTGATGATTCTTGCATTAAATGCATCGCTAATTGGTGCGCAATAATTCCTTCACGTCGTTCAATTGCATCGTTTTAACCCCACCAACTACAAAGAATGAAAGGTGTGATACTGATATATTTCTGTCGCGGTTTCCGAATACCATGAGCTGCACGAAAAGGTAAGAGAATATCAATGATAGTAAAAAGGCGCTAGTGTATTGTGTACAAACGCTCGGACAAGTTTAGTCTTATAGCACTGCAAATAGGGGGAATTTCTCTTTGATGTCCTGAGTGTCAGAAAATACCAATGAAAGTGAAAATGGTAATTTAGATTTGGATATAAAAGAGAAAATTTAATTTCCAATGTCTTGGAAAAGTCTATTCAAATATCTTATTGTAGAGTGTAGACACTTAATTTTGATTTGGAGCATAATGGTGTTGACAAAATGTATACTTGAAAATAAGATCAAAACAGAAAAATATTTAATTATGATCTCAAAATGATATGGGGGTGGGGATTGGAAGAGGATGGTTGATTTAATTATTATTTTATCATCATACGCACTGTACACAAGAAACGTGAATGTGTGCGTAGCATGCACAATTGCTCATTTGTTTAACCCTTTCTCTACCGTATCGGTCAATATGACCGATAGCGCGTAAAAACAGGGCTACGCAAAAGGAGTGTCTATAAATCTTTGAAACTACGGACGTAATATATATGTTTTATATATCATATTTTTGGAAATTTTCTATATTTTTTAACTATGTAAAAATCAATTGAATAAATAAAGCCATTAAATTAAAAAAAGCATTTAAAATGAAAGATGACTTCGTCTAAATATTACGCAACGCTTTGTCGCAAGGCCATTTCCCCCCTCGCTATGATTTTTTTTATTTTCCCTATGAATGCAATATTTTTTATATTTTTGAGAAGCATATATTCCCTGCTTTCAGTACATATAAAAAATATTTTTAATGCCTGGCAAAGTTATAAGAAAATAGCAATTTTTTGCACATATACGTTGTTTCACGATTTTATTTCTCAATGTTTAAACAGATCGGCGTTTTATCTATATTTATATATGGAAATAGGGAAAAGTAAATACATTCTGTAAAAGTAGAGGAAATGTTCTTTTTGATGGACCCTTATTCATATTATAATTCTCTGTAGTTTTTATATTACGATAAAATGAAATTGGGACATGCTGCGCGGTTTTCTTAAAAATTAGCGACAAATCGACGTCGCTAACAGCAATCGACGCGCGTCGCACAATAAAGTGGTGAAAACTATTTGTATTGTCCTTTTTTTTTTTTTAGTAAATTCAGTACCTGTTGATACACTAAAACAACATACATACATGTATGAAATAATCAGCCTGGTATCTCTGCTTTAAAAAAAAAAAAAAAAAAGCATAAAACCGATATTGGTTTATAACAGTTACACAACCTACATGTAACTTCATAAATGCTACATCGGCAGATTGAATTTAAAAAAGATTAATAAAGTACTTCAAATTCAAATATAAACGTTATATTTGTTCGGAATAGTAATAATTTTTTTCTCTGCCAAAGAAAGAAAACAAAAAAGAAGTTCGCCTATATATAGCCTGTATACTTTTATTTTTCCGTGATCCGGATCGCGGGCCTCGCGGGGTTTTCTGAAAGTGTGCACGGAGAACACACGTGTTTCCGTTTCAACGAAAACAAACAAACACAACTTCACCGTGACTGTCACAGCGAACGCTTATATTTTACATCTTTAAAACGACCTGATGTCAGAAGAAGAAGATGCCCTAGATCCCCTGTTGCAGGATGACCCAAACGATCATGCATTCAGTATAAATACGTACATGTAAGTTGATGTAGCCACATAGGCCGACTAAAAAGGGGGGAAAATGCGGTTTTGTTATGAAAAATTCACGATTAATTAACCGCGATCTGATGCCATGCTTTGTCGTTTCATGAAAGAAAATATTTATATTTTATGATATCTAAAACAAGTGAATAACACTCTGTCCGGGTCCGGCAGTTTGATTAACACCCCCCCCCCCCTTTTCCCCAGAATTATCTCCTTACCTGACGCACGAGTGTAAGAAGGGGTTGTATTTAGTGTATAATGGGATGGGGTGGTTTTAATCAGACTGGGCATTCACGACCGCTGGTGAGAAGGCTATGTTCCAAGTTTTTTCCATGCTTATAAAAGAAATTATCTTTCTATGAAAAGAAAACACAATCTGTTAGGAAAACACAATTTGCATTATTGTAATGATAGAATTTATTATCATAATTTGAATTATTTTCTTTATTCTGTAACAGAAATAAAAACAAAATGTGTGTTTGGGCCAAAATGGGGGTGGGTTAACATCAATCAAAGTCTGATTATGACAGGCTAATGAAAAATCATATTGATTTCTCTTTTATCCAAATGCATGTATTTTATATACACTTAATAGCTTATGACCATAAATTACATGTGATCCATACATGCTGGTACTTGTATGCTATGACCTGATGGGCACGTGTCCCATTCTTGCCGTCCTCCTCCGTGGCCGAGTGGTTAGAGCAAATCACACGGCCTCTCACCTCTGTCGACGCGGGTTCGAATCCCGTTCGCGCCGGTAAGTGAGAAAGTTTTCCCAGTTTACTTTCGAAAGATCGGTGGTCTCTCCCCAGGTATCTGGGTTCTCTCTTCCACCAATAAAAACAGTGGGTGCCACCAGATAACTGAAAAATTGTTGAGTTTGGCAGAAAACATCAATCAATCAATCCCCTTCTCTAATTTCGACTAAATCCACAGCCCATCAGAGTACCATACAAGGGGATTTAGACACTGGGTACCATTAAGAAGCAATTCAATTCAACTTTTATATCTGGGGTCATTCACTTTCCCTCAGAGTTTCAGTATTTTCGCTGGACCCTGTAGGTTTTAACCTGAATTTCTTCAGTATTTGCCCTCGTGTATAATATATGCTACGCATAATGCAGATACCTACATGATACATTTTTTTTTTCATTACTCACTCTGCTACTCTCGCAATGTATAATACAATATTCGATTCATTTCTAACACATGTATGCAATCCCTTACCTTATCTTTAAATAAATTTGAGTAAATAAATTTAAGTGCGAAACTGTTCCATGCTACCGTGAAACTTAGATTTTGCTTTTTAAACATAAACCAACAATTCTTAATTGTAATTTCTTTTCTTCTTTAAAAAGGGTATTGACATCCCAATATTTAGTGGGAAGTTTCCAGGTATCATCCGCTAGCGACAGTCTACTGACAAATCCAGACATGCATTGGAAGGATGCTGATGTGGAGGACACAGGAACACCTGATCCCAGAACTGTGGCATTTCATTCGGGGTGACAACCTGGCTTTCAGTTGGTATGACTCTTTGAGGTTGAATATAGGGTTTAATCAGTATAAATGTGATTAACATTCAAATAAATCCAGATAATACATTCACAATTGGAATCATGGCATTATGGTACACTGATATGTGTGTACCATTTTACTGTTGTTTTTTTTTTGTTTTGTTTTTTTTGTTTTGTTTTTTTGCTGCATAACTAGGGATCGTATACATACAAAATGAGACAATTTCTAATTAGTTTCTAATTATAAGGTATGACACGTTTTAAGGTATGGTGGCCAATACTGATTTTATTTTTATTTGCAATTTTCTTTCAGATATGGGACTCTATTATTCGGAAAACTGCAGATTTTATGAAGCTGTCTTTGACAGAAGATTTGGTTTTCTCCATCTGTGTTGCCACCAACCATTATGCTGAGATAGTCATAACTAGGGGGAAGGGTTGCCATATACTTCCCAAAGAAGTTTGCAGCCTCTCACTGAAGAGGAACTGTACAGGTATTACTAGTTTTAAAAACCGATATTGTGACAGTGATTTCCAGTTTCAAAAGAATAATAAAATGCATAGTAAAAAGATTACCTTTACCAAAATTAATCTGGCTGTGAATGTACATGTAACTCATTTATTAAATGTGTACTACAATTACCTCTGATAAAATTTCATAAGTAATTAAATGCATACTTTTCAGAGGGCCTTGATTATCGAAAACATTTACAGAGCCAATTTGAGTATTCAAAAGCTTTGACAATACATTAGTATTTAGGACTAAGTATTAACGATGACGTTTTGTCTATTAACAATGATAGCTTTCATTCATATGTCGATTTGATATATCCCTGTGAGCTCGAAATAAAGGACACCACAGAGTCGTCCACTTCTGCTTCATACTTAAATATTTTATTGAAAGTAGACATTAACGGCAAACTAACAACTCAACTGTATGACAAACGGGATGATTTCAGCTTCTCCATCGTCAACTTCCCACATTTATGTAGCAATATTCCATTATCACCTGCATATGGTGTTTATATATCTCAACTGATTCGATATGCAAGAGCTTGTTCTGGGTATAATCAGTTTTTAAATCGAGGTAAGCTACTGACAAACAAGTTGATGGTACAGGGATTTCAACAGTCTCGATTGAAGTCAGCATTTCGCAAATTCTATGGTCGTTATAACGATCTGGTTCGTCAATACAACCTCGCATTGGGTCAAATGCTGTCTGACGTGTTTCATACCGATTGTTAAGCCGCTCTTGGCACACTGATTTTGACTGCGGATAACTCCGTTTACGTGATCAGGATATGGGGCTCACGACGGGTGTGACCGGTCAACAGGGGATGCTTACTCCTCCTAGGCACCTAATCCCGCCTCTGGTATGTCCAGGGGTCCGTGTTTGCCCAACTATCTATTTTGTATTGCTTGTAGGAGTTATGAGATTGATCACTGTTCGTTATCTTCACCTTGCATTAAGAAATACTTTTTTTCCAGATTTTTGTGCATTATCTTATACACGCCTGCTGTGAAGTTCCAGTCGATAGACAGATATTGGTCAACGCATGCCCCTGTCGGAACAACTCGTTATCAAGAATTATGTCTAGAAATAGGTTTCAAGGTTGAATATAAGAACATATTTGTTAAATATGATGCAAGTACATTTAAATCTAGTGATTGAAAGTAAGTACTTGAACATTCGTTTATGTTGAACTTGGAGAGGAAAAATGGTTAGTACTTTTTGATAACATTTGATAAGGTGTTGTTGCTTAGCAACCAAATATAATTGAATAAAAATAGATTATTTTAGATTAACAATTATTGAAAGATCTTTGTTTTAATGTTGCAATACTTATTATATTTAATGGAACATAATGGCAAAACGTCATATTATTAGAAAAAGATGGACAAGTATATAAAGTACGAAGTTTCCATTTGATGACCTTTGATCTTAATTCTCTTGATTATATTTTTTGTTAAAAACCTTTTAAAATGATTAAGATCTATTTAAAGATTATATTTTTAAAATAATGTGACATTTACTAATCATCATGGATTGTAATTACGTTTAAATTGTGTCGAATGGATGCAGAAAGGCAAATTATGGTCAAAATTGTACTATGAGTGTTGTTACTTAGCAACCAAAAATATTTGTTTGTCAATAAAATTGATTAGTTTGATTTTGTTCTTTTTGTAGTATTATAAAAGGCACATTAACTCATACATTTAGAATTTCCTATTTTTGACTCTAATCTAGTGAGAGGGGTCGTAATATATATATTTCAGAGAAAAAAGATTGCAAAAATGTGCACTTATATGACCTTTGACCCCGTAGACCTATTTGAGGTCATGGGATACATTGACAAATTTTATAAGAAATTGTTCCCTGTCCAATTCCTAACAAAATTACATGTCATATGCCTACCCGAAATCGTGATCCATGCAGATTTAAATCGATTTAAAAATACTGTCATTTAGTCTTTAAAAACCTCTAAAATGTGCCGGTAGAGAAAGGGTTAAGGAGGAATGCTACACCAGAGAAACTTGATATGGAGGAAAAGTGGAGGATATCTACAACAATATTTTGAAATTAAGAACTTTCAAATTTACTTTATTTAGTTAAAAAAAAAAAAATACAGTTTTAGTAGAAAGCAATCTGCAAAAAAAAAATTTAAAACCCCTGCAGGATTCGAACCCGCGATCTACCGTTCAGTAGTCGACGTGCTTTTCTCTCTCTCTTTTAAGTAGTCGAATTGCTAACCTACTGAGCTACTCAGCTAGGCGAATACCGTTTAAATGAATAGGCAAATATTGCAGATATCTATATTTTCATCCATGTTTTAAAAGAAAGTCGGCCATTATGACAATGTAGAGTAAATCCATAATCGTATAACGTAAAGCTTTGATTACTTTTATCAACTATCCAAAGAAATAATACTATTTCATTTTTATGCCTCCTCCTTACCAAAACACAAGATGATTCCAATTTTGTTGAAAGTATATTTATTGATCAAATACCTTTGAATTGCATTTATGATCGAATTTGGATTTGAACGCATGGAAGGGGCTTGATGAAATATTTTGTTTATATGAAGTCACACGTTTTGAAAAGTGAATGTTATGGACAGTATTGCCAATTGTGTTTTCATGGTTCTTTCGGATTATAATGAAATTATGGTGTCTTTGGTGAGGTTCAACGACTTTACTTGGTCTTCGTCCATGTTTATGATTTAATGATATTCTCTTCCCTTTTTCGTGAAGCTAATTGTTGATGGTATTTGCATGAAAGACCTCGTCTCGGAAAATATTTTCATCTAACCAATTCGTAGAAAGAATTCAATTTGATTTTGATATGTGATAAACCATTGACTTTACAGTAAAACTTATAAAAGAATATTTCAGAACTTTGAGAATAATCACCTTGTAAAATGGAGAATGGCATTAGAGTCTGGCCTTTCCATTTTGAAATATCCATAATGATTTTAGCGTGCTGTGGCACTCGAAACTTAAATATTAAACTCAGAAGAAACATGTTATTTTTCTTATCACAGGTCAAGTTAATAAACTTTTTTGTTTTATGATCTAATTACCTGATAAGTAGGATTTTATTGTGTACCGGTATGTGTGGAATGGACAAACGAATATCATATTTATAAATGTATACTGTTTTTCAAAAGATATTTCAAATGAGTCATTTATCATGTGTTCAAAATATTCTAACATGGATTTTTAATCTTCAGATTGGTATCGCAATCTGTCATGTTATTCCAAAATGAAATATAATAGATTCGTGAAGTTCTCCAACGATATCTCAAATACACCTCATCTGGTTGAAATACACATGTTGTTCTCATATTTTGATCAATGTCATACAGTAAAAAATTCTCGTATAATCTAATATTGCTGAAGTATTAGAATTCTCAATCATAAAATCTTACACCTTGGAAAATCATCCATGGAATTCTTGAGTTTTCAGAAGATATCTTGACTCAGCCAAAGTGTCTTTGTCGTGTTTGTTCCTGTATATATTTTTTCAACTTATCTCAAATATACATGTAATGTTAATTTCTCAATCATAATCCCGTGGGGATCCGGGTTAGAATATGTCCTCAGTACCACCTTGCTTGTCGTAAGAGGCGACTAAATGGGACGGTCCTTCGGATGAGACCGCAAAAACCGAGGTCCCGTGGCACGATAAAAATCCTTCCCTGCTCAAAGGTCATTAGCGCCGATCATAGGCCTAAATTTTGCAGCCTATCACCGGCAGTGGTGACGTCGCCATATGAATGAAATATTCTCGAGAGGGACGTTAAACAATATTCAATCAATCTTAATCATGGCATTTCAGTCTTGTAATCCCAATAAAGATTGATCAAACTCTCAATTATTCTCATATGGTCAAATAATTTCCTTCTATTTTAATCATTTAAATATTTCTCATGTTCATAAACTTGCAAATACATGTACATATAGTTATCATATGTTCAAATAGTTCTCAAATTACAAATTTCTTACCGCTGAGGTCAACTGCCCTTTTTTGATGACTGTAATGTATCTTACTTTATTGATTTGTACTTGTATACAGTGAGAAGCTCCAAATTTGGTTGTCAACATTAAGTGAGTTATATTTTGATTATTTAGCATCAAAAATGAAAAAAAAATATTTTTCAAGGGAAAAAAAACGTGAACCAGTCCCTTTAAATTATCTCACCCTGTTTTAAATTTTCTTGATTATATCCCCATTGGAAGGAACACGTCCCTTCGTTTGAACAAACTTTATTCCCCTTTATCCATTTGATTGAAATTGGTCCAATGATTCTTGAGAAAATGTTTAAAAGATGCAACAAAAGTATTAAAATTCTTTTCGATGTCAAAAGCAGTGTGACTATTATTTTGAGCTACATGTAACTTGAATCCGATTCTCCCAATTAAATATCGGGTTGCCCTGTGATTCTGGAGAAAAAGCTGAAAATGTAAAAGTTTACGGACACATGGACGGACAAAAAGTGATCAGAGATGCTTGAGCTTTCAGTTCAAGTGACCTAAAATGAATTTTTTTTGTTAATGATCTCAACATATCGGCTAAATTCTGTTTCCAATATCAATTCACTATTTTTACGAATGATCCATAACTACTTATGGGGATACCTTTCATATTCAGATGCTGACTACATTGAATCAACCCCGAGCTTTGTGAGCGGATGGATCAACATGACTGCTAACTCCGCCACTTCAGAACAAACCATATTACACGGTTTACAAGAGCTCCCGATGATGGTCAGAGTAGATGCTAAGACAGAAGAAGGCTGGATCTTTACGGGCTTTGGATCCGCCCAAAAGGACGACGACGGAGGTTATACATATGGCGGCGTGGTCTTTATATATAGTAATACCAGTATCAAAATATTTGTTCCCAAGCGTAGCAACGACAGATCAACAGCGACCTGGACGGCTCTGTACTTAGGTTTGTAATGATCACCTAGCATAACGAGAACTTATTTCAGGGGAGCATATAGTCGCTGTTTTGTCTGTTCGTTCGAGCTCATGTCTTTTTAATCTTTCATTTAAAAAAATTATATAATTGATTATACATGTTCCATGTGTAAAGGACTTGTGGAACAAGGTCATTTTGGAAAGGTCAAAGTCACTGAGAACAGTATAAAAGTTCCAAACTCTAAAACCTTTTCTTAGAAATTGATAATAATTTATCACAAATACTCCTTGGGACAGGAGGCCTTTAGACCAAGGTCATTTTTGAAAGGGAGGGGGTTCTACCAGTCCGACCCCTGGATCGGCCCCTGAACTGGATCATTAAATTGTGTATCGTACAGATATGCCAATATTGTAGAGTTGATTATATGTACTAGTATGGTCATCATATACAAATCGTAGGGCTCGTTCTTAAATTTTTTCGATTTTTTTTAGGTCACCTGAATAAACTCAGGTGACCTATTGCGATTTGTTGTCGTCCGTCGTCGTGCGTTAACAATTCTAAACTTCCTCTTGATAACTACCAGTCCAATCCTTTATTTGGTATGAAGCATCTTTGGAACAAGGGGGACATCAATTGTAAATTTCAAGATTCCTGCACCTTGGGGGCAGGACAAAAAACTGTCCAAAATTGATCAATTCTCAAAAATCTTCTCAAGAACCACACGTGTTTTAGAAAAACTAAATGCATTAGGATGTAAAGCAGGAAGGGTTCTATCAAAATTGTAAATTTCATGATCCGCGGGGTAGGGGTTTTGACCCCAGGGTGTATCCAAACTTAGTATATAGTGTTTATGTTTAGGTTTGCTGATACTGTATAAAATCTAAATGCATACTAAGGAATAGCAGAATAAGATGTACAATACTGTACAAAATATGATGAATTTCACAATCCAGGGTTTTGACTCCAGGATGGGTCCAAATTAGTCATATCTTTTAATGTTGAATTAATACATATATTACATTATGTGGAGCCTTCCATCAGTGTATGCACTTATGAGGGCATTGAAGTTGTAAGAACACATCTTGTTTTATACTTTTGGCAGCCACTTTTTTTTTACTTTTAACTATATGAGTTCACTGTAAAAATGCCATACCAAAGGACAGTAACTAAAGCTTGACATGATAAAAGACTGGTAGATGGTGAGTTTACCCAATCTACAAAGATGTTTCCTTATACGCGTTAGTGCATTAAATTGACGTGTTGCTTTCTTACAAATATTTGAAATATAGGAATTTAAATTTAGATTAAAATCAATAGTAAAACCAAGTAGCTTCACTTCTTCCTCGCAGGCTAGAGTTGTACCATTTAAGTTAAAAGTTATGATTTTATTATGCGTCTTTCTACCGAGAGGGATTGCTTGAAATTTTCTGGGTTCGCCTGCATTTTGTTTGCTGAAAACCAGTCCATGAGAATACCACTTTCCCTATGAAGTGTATTTATAACATCTAAACATCTAAAACAAAATCAGAGAGGGGTAGGGTGTTGTCATCCGCATAGTTGTACAAAGCTGAGTCTTTGACAAAATAAAAAAATATCATTGATGAAAATATTAAACATTACTGGTCCGAGTATAGAACCCTGCGATACCCCTTTGAAAATATCAAGAAATGAACTTATATTTTGGCCAATTTTGACACACTGTTTCCTACAAGATAGGTAGCTATGTAGTAGATCTACGACAGGTGGAGAGAGACCATAATAATTTAGTTTAAGCCGAATGAGGTTGTGGGGGAGACAGTTAAAAGCCTTAGATAAGTCCACAAGGATAGCAGCGGCATACTTCTTTTCATCAAGTGCTCTCTTCCCGTCCTCAGTAATCCTTAAAAGGGTGGACTGACATCCAAAGCCTGATCTAAAAGTTGCTAGAAAGGAATGGGAAATTTCATCAAAATAGGCTGATAATTGAGTGTTGATAGCATTTTCAAAGATCTTAGATATAGCTGGCAATACACTAACTGGTCTATATTTACCCTTAACTAGTACACTGTTGTTCTTGAGTATGAGGACTACCTGAGCAATTTTCAAGATTCTGGAAAGACAGAAGAAGTGAAGGGCATATTTATAGCTTTTGTAAGTGGTTTGGCAATAATAGTCTTTAGAAGATGCAATACCTTGGGGGAAATCCCATCCAAACCTGTAGCCTTTTTAATATCTCTATTATTTATATGTTTACTTACAAACGTTTCATCTATAGGTTTAAACTAGAATGATCTCTCTCCGAGTTGTGGAAAGTTTTCATTAACAGCGTTTATACTTGAGTGGTTATTGTCAATATTTACATCTGTGTTTCCAATGTTTTTGGCCACATTTACAAAAAAGTCGTTAAATGTTTCAGTGACTTTAGACTGATCAGTAACCAAGACATCTTTTTCTGATACATGTAAGACTGTCTCTTTCTGAAAACAACTGCCTTTGTTCGTTAAGAAAAATTAAATGGTTGACCACAAGTCCTTAGATTTAGGCCCCCTGTAAATCTTTCGAGAATGTAAGCATCTACGTGATTGTAACATAATTTCTATGGGCTCTATAGGCCTCCCAGTTATTGTTAGAACTACACCTTTGGTACTTATTATGCAGCATTTTTATTATTTCTTGTAAATGGCTTTACGTAGTGTTTTATTCATGTAAAGGATTTAGTTTGAAAGTATGTTTCTCCTTTTCATTGGAGCATGTTTGTCACTGACAGCTACAAAAATGTTGGTAAAATCAGAGAAAGCTAGGATTATGTCACTGTGGTCCTGTATCTAAAATCCACCTGTCCCAGATCATGCATAAAAGATTCTTGATCAAACTTTCTACAACTATGACAACTCTTCCTTCTGCACTCTGGTTGTTTCATATTGCGTTTAAACTGAATGGCTATAAAATTATGTACATCACTTAGCCCATAACTAAAACTACATGACTTGTTTATTTTAGAATCATCTTTGGTTAGACAGACATCAAGCAGACTTGGTTTAGATATTCTTGAAAAACAAGTCGAGCCTTTAAAGTGACATGGACACGATTTGGGCTGAACATTTTTATGCCCCCCTTTGAAAAAGAGGGGGCATATTGTTTTGCACCTGTCGGTCGGTCGGTCTGTAGACCATGTGTTGTCCGCTCAATATCTTGAGAACCATTCACTTGATGATAATGATATTTCATATGTGGGTTAGTTATGAGTAGAAGAGGATCCTTATTGTTTTTCAGGGCAAAAGGTCAAGGGTCAATCTACTCTGGACATAGGAATATAATGTCCGCTCAATATCTTGAGAACCCTTTGCTTGAAAGACATCAAACTTGGCACACTGGTACATCCTAAGGAGTAGATGACCCCTATTGATTTTGAGGTCATATGGTCAAAGGTCAAGGGTCAAACTGGGCATAGGAATATACTGACCATTCAATGTCTAGAGAACCCTTTGCTTGACAGACATCAAACTTGGTACGCCAGTACATCTTCAGAAGATGACCCCCATTGATTTTGAGGTCACATGGTCAAAGGTCAAGGGTCAAACTGGACATAGGAATATACTGTCCGTCAAATATCTCGAGAACCCTTTGCTTGACAGACATCAAACTTGATACACTGGTACATCTTCAAGAGAAGATGACCCCTATTGATTTTGAGGTCACATGGTCAAGGGTCAAGCTTGACATGGGAATATACTGTCTGCTCAGTATCTTGAGAAACCTTTTCTTGACAGACATCAAACTTGGTACACTGATACGACTTCAGGAGAAGACGACCACTATTGATTTTGAGGTCACATGGTCAAAGGTTAAGGGTCACACTAAACAGAAATATACTGTCCGTTCAATATTTTGATAACCCTTCGCTTGACAGACATCAAGCTTGGTACACTGGTACATCTTCAGGAGAAAATTACCCCTATTTATTTTGAGGTCACATGTTTAAAGGTCAAGGGTCAAACTGGACATAGGAATATACTGTCCGTTCAATATCTTGAGAACCCTTTGCTTGACAGACATCAAACGTGGTACACTGGTACGTCTTCAGGAGAAGACGACCCCTATTGATTTTCAGATCACATGGTCAAAGGTCAAGGGTCAAACTGGACATTGGAATATACTGTCTGCTCCATATCTTGAGAACCCTTTGCTTGACAAACATGAAACTTGGTACACTGGTACATCTTCAAAAGAAGATGACACCTATTGATTTTGAGGTCGCATGGTCAAAGGTCAAGGGTTAAACTGTACATAGGAATATACTGTCCGCTCAATATCTTGAGAACCCTTTGCTTGACAGACATCAAACTTGGTACACTGGTACATCTTCAGGAGAAGATGACTACTAATTATTTTAAGGTCACATGGTCAAAAGTCAAGGGTCAAATTGGACATAGGAATATACTGTCCGTTCAATATCTGGAGAACCCTTTGCTTGACAGACATCAAACTTGGTTCACTGGTACATCTTCAGAAGTTGATGACCCTTATTGATTTTTAGGTCACATGGTCAATCCACTCTTGACATAGGAAGATATTGTCTGCTCAATATTTTGAATTGATGATACTACTCTCAATTAAAGGATGTGTGTGTGTATTACCCTTTTCAATTTTGCACCATGGGGGGCATATGTGTTTTACAAACATCTCTTGTCAAATTTTAATTTTTTATTTTTAATGTTTAGAATGCTTAACTAAGGTATTACTAATGATCAGCAAAAATTTGGATGTCAGTAGTCCAGGTACATGATAGATACAGAGGTCAGAAGTCCTTGTTATGTAAACACGGCTCGTGCCTTATTTTTGTTTACATAGGTTAAACAAGCATTCTAAGTATTACATAGCAATACATAATCCCCTACCGGAGGCAAAAAATATTGGACCTCAACAATATTCGAAGTTTATTATGAGACTAAAGTTATGTTATTTAGAACGGAAGATTGGAAAACCAGGATAGGAATGGTTGGAAATCAACTACTATTCAGGTACAAAGACTAGACCAGGAAAACTTCAAAATTGATCTGTATCTTGTTATGGCAAAGCAATCGTCATGATGTACTGAATATCAAATGAATATATGTAAGCACAACAACGAAAAAGTTAGGAAAACTGACAATTCATGCTATTTTTCTACGTCCAAAGGCCATAACGTATAGTGAAAAATCAACAGACCGAGATGAAATTCGAAATTGATCTATAACTTTTATGGCAAAGCAATGTACCAAATATCAAATGAATATCTGCAAGCACATTAAAAACGTTCCATTAAAAAAAGTCCGGAAAACTGATTTGCAGGACTGACGGACAGACAGACGGACGGAGCGCAAACCTAAAGTCCCCTTCAACTTCGTCGGTAGGGGACTAATAAACTAATAAATGTTTCGTTTAAAGCAGTTTTTTTAAAAGTTATAAGTGAATTGTTAACACAAATAGATATTTCCTAGTGTTTGACACATCTTATTTTGTTTTAAACACGCTATTTTCTGTTAACAGTCTAATGTAAACAAAAACATGACACGAGCCTTGTTTACATAACAAAGAATTTCGAGTGTTGTATCTCACTTATAACTCAACAACTGATATTCAAAATTTGGTTGATCATTAGAAATACTTTTAAATTAGTTAAGCATTGTAAACAATAAAAATGGAAAAATTAATTTTTTTTCAAAATCAGCTAAAATAAAAAATATCCCATATGTCTAGTAATGGATCTTTTATCTATGTGTAACATATCAAAATTCAGGTCACCAATAATCATGATGTTGTCATATTTTAAAGTTACTCAAAGACTGTCATTATATGACTGTCCTATACCTTTAAACCTTGGCCTACTTTTTGTATAAGGAATATGTAGCCAGAGTATTATACCATTTTTTTCATACTGTTCTGTCCTCTTTTCTTCTTTCTTTGTGAGTGTTTCTTGTATACATATTGTTTTACATATTAATTACCCCATGTTCACTGCTTAGGTTGGAATGTAGGGTTTTTTAAAAATCCTAACCCGATAAATACCAACAATATTTACTCACAAAAAAGTTACTCTATCCACTGTTTTACAAAACTCCTCATGAAATGTAGCATTTGGAACACTTGGTGGTTTTTATACACCAGACAAAAACCATTTTTGGCCATCAGCTGTTATTTCTAAGCCTTTCAATTCTATGACATCAAACTCTTAACTGCTTTTTCCGATCGCCTGCGATATCAGATCGTAAGTAAGCTACAAGACCACCACCATGCGTATTTCGGTCATGGTTGATCTTCCCCGTATCAGGAAAAATATAGGATCATTAGATCCCCTTGCAATTCGTGTTTGGGCGAGTATGTGTTTGAGTATGTGCAACACTGAGCTTGTAGGCACTACAGGTCATATTGGGGTTTTTTTCTCTATTGAATTGATTCTTCACATGTAGCTTTGTTACCAAGAGAGGAAGAATCTTATTGATTTTAGGGTCTGCATACATTGCGAGGGGATGTTCCGTTTTGTAACGAGACACATGTATGATTGAAATATCGCTGCTGCCGCTAAAACATTTTAACAAATATCTTCATCTTTGGGCAGTGACATGCACATAAGTTTTATAAGCGAAGAATGTTCAGCTTGAAGTCATACATGCACTAATGAGATAATATACAGTGTATAGAGTAGTGATCAGAGAGTTTCTTGTACATTATGTACACATTTACTGTTGTAGTTGACAGAAGGGCAATATCTAGGTTGATAAGGGACACACAATAGGGATACCGGTGCATGCGCCCTTGCGAACGTTTTTCCATACCTCTTTGTCTATCCCTGCTCCTACTGAATTGAGATACGTTAATTAAATGGTTTACAGATCAAGTTTGACTTTGATGACCTATTTTTGAAAGAGTTATGGATCTTGAACTTGAGCAACTTTAAGGGATTTATTGTATCTCACTATTGGTTTTTGTAGGAGATGAACAGAAATGGATAGGTCCAGCTCATATGAAGAGGCGTTACAGTTCCATTCTTGTGCGTGTAAAGGCATGGCGATCGAGTGACCTGCCTCCTCCGTCCTTTAAAAGCCGTGTAATTCATATTACGAAAGGTGAGCAAAACATTGGGCATCGTCTAAACTACCCAAGCTATGTAATCGTAAATAATCCAACCGAAACATAAAAATATGCGTGTATCTAGACGTAAAAAGATATAACCACCAACTTCTCATGGTCCTTACCACAATGCATTGATCATAATGTTCTATAGCTGCAATCGGATCACCTCGCCCCTTTTCGTTGCGAGGTAGAGAAACCACTTGGAAGTAAGCATGTGAGTACTGCTACATGTAGTATTGGGCATTTTGGCGAATGATTCCGAAGTAGTGAGCTACATTATAATCCTGTTAGAAATAGGCATATTGTAAATTATTCTATATATTGTACAAAATAATGAATCAAAATAATATTTACCAAAATTTTGGCTTGTAAATGATACATTCATATTTACATCGAAAGAAACAAAACATCGTCAGTGTTATTCAAAGTATGTAAACAGAAACCAAGCGAGATAAACCATGTTTGAGGACGATCTGGATTACGCCAATAAGCAAATTGGATATTTGAAGTCGTGCTTTCGAGTATATGATGCAGAGAACTTTCAAATTAGAAAGACCAAAAGTAGTTCCAATATGTCATATACGTACTTTCAATTATTTTTAACTCACGTAAGCCGAAGGATCAAGTGAGCTGTTCTGATCACATTTTGTCCGTCTGTGTGCCTGTTCGTCCGTAAACTTTTCATATTTTCATCTTCTCCCTAACTGCTTGGCCAATTTCAATCAAACATTTTACAATATATCTTAGAGTTAAGAGGATTCAAGTTGATTCAAGTGAAGGGTCATGTCCTCTTCAACGAGGATATAATCACGAAAATTCAAAAATAGGGTGGGGTCGTTTAAAAAATTCCCTTCCAAGAACCACTGGGCCAGATGGGTTGAAGACTCACTGTGCCAAAAATTCGCACGAAGTCTTGTGGAGAACGCAAATTTAGTTGGGTTGTAGCCAGTTTGTGGAATTACCTTCCGAAACATTAAAGTTGCCAAAACACAGCGTGCTGACAAAGTGCAGAATCAATTTTGTTAAACTCATGACTCCCGGAAATAGGGTGAAGCCACAATATGGGATCAAAATTTTACATGCGAGTACATAGAGAATTTGAACTTTTTCGGCCCAGTGGTTCATGAGAAGATTTCTAAAGATTTTCCCTATATGCTCGCATGATCTATGATCTTATGTGGCCTTGGTTTTATCCAGAACAAAATGACAACACATAAGGCAATTCCTTATTATGTGAATTCAGTTTTGACGTGGTCCTTTGGGTCTAGGTTGGGCCACAATAGAGCTGCCAGTATCCATTCCAACAAACAGCTTTTGGTGGTGCATTGGTTTCACCATGTTCTGTTTGGATGTTTTTCTTCCATCCATCAGTTATTGTGACAATGAATTTTTTCATCTAGTTAAGTGTAGATTCAAGCTGACTGCTAATGATCTATAGCTCTGTCTTAATCCGACGTTGCCTTTCCTCCTTTTAACACCATGAATATTGATAATAGGTCAAAGGGGTTTAGTGTAGTTTGTAAACAGGTTAAACATAAAAAATAATGTTGAAACTCATGTCTTTCTGGTCTTCAGTTATGTACATTATTACAAAGACAGTGGAATCATTAGTTATCCTGGGTGATCAAGGATTGTGGATTTCTTGGGTACAAGTTACATTTTTCATGTGCAGAAACCATATTTACGAAATTACATTCCGAATTGATACTGGACAATCCAGGAAAATTGGCCCCCACGATTTTAAATAATTCCACAGCATGCCTCAATATGGCTGATCCTCGCAGGAGGTATTGGTTCCTAATATGATATTTTTTATTTACACCCATGCATCATAATTTCTTATCTTTAAACAGGGGATTGTCTCGAGGAGGCCGTGGACCATTCTCTTGGTAAATACCCTGACCTTATTGTAGTACAGATTCGAACACCTCTTTGGACATTTCAAGGTCAAGGTAAATATTATGGAATGTTTATCAACGTGCAATATGAGCTACGTCTTTTCTTAATATTGTGAAATGATAGACAATACGTTTACAATATTGAATAACTAGTAAGTTGTCGAGGGTGGGTATGTTAGAAAATGCAATATCCGGCTAAGAAAGTTCTAGGGCTGATTTGATTTGTGATTGGTGGACCGGTCGCGGTAAGCTGGAATTCGATACCGGTGCCACGTCACACGTAAGACGTTAGACATAGGTAGTGATTGTTCTTTCGCTAAATCCATCGCTACTTATCCTGCCTCTGATAGAAATCTTGAAATTTCATTGGCTTAATCCAATACTACAAATTATGCCTCTTACTAACCTCCGTGGCTGAGTGGTTAGAGCATCGCCCTCAAATCACACGACCTCTCACCTCTGGTCGGCGCGGGTTCGAATCCCACTCGTGCCGGTAAGTGGGAAAGTTTCCCAGTTTACTTTCGGAAGGTCGATGGTCACTTCCCAGGTACATTGTATCTGGGTTCTTTCTTCCATCAATAAAAACTGGGCGCCACCAGATAACTGAAAAATTGTTGAGTGTGGCAGAAAACAGCAAAACAAACAAAAACATACTAACCTAATATTGTCAACATGTCCCTTCCACGTGGTTTACTGACCACATATGTCTATTATGACGTCATGAGAATACATATACCCTGTCGCTGGAGTCAGCAAATATTATGACCTCTTAAGTATACGAAAACAGATTAATTCATTTTTATGCCCCCCTTTGAAAAAGAGGGGGGCATATTGTTTTGCAATTGTCGGTCTGTAGACCACATGTTGTCCGCTCAATATCTTGAGAACCATTCATTTGATGACAATGATATTTCATATGTGGGTTGGTTATGAGTGGAAAATGAACCCTATTGTTTTTCAGGTCAAAAGGTCCTTGAGATTTCGAGGCCGTCTGAAGGCTGCCATCGGTGGCTCTTTGAATACTGTTGCCATATTCTTTCGTTGTTGTAAAGAACTGGCAGGTGTCTACGCAAGATGGCGTTGAGACTCTTCAAGACGGGATGAAAGGTAGTCACAAGTGGGACTCTGCTACTTTTTTCTCTTTTTTTGTATTGTAACAGGGTGTTTCGGTCTTTGCTGGACAACTCATCGATTGCCGATTGCACTGGGGCAGCCCTATAGCCTCTTCTGCATAGGTGTGTTTTCAGGAGTTGGCTCTGTTCTTGGAAGGATGTTGTAGATGAACAGATGCGACGAACTCTAGTGGCTAAACGTTTGGGCACTCCTTTGAAAGTATGAGGAGGATGACAGCTCGATGGCATCAAATATAGGTGAGAGTCAGTTGGTTTTGTGTGAAGACTGAACTCTATTTCACTATTGTTCAGAGTGGATGTGCTGTCCAAGAAGGTGTTCTTTGAACATGAAATTTCCACTGTGAATTTGATGGAATGGTGGAACGAATTGGTGAAAAAAATAAATCCGTCGAGACTCTCTCGGCTGCCAGTCCACTTCATTTCTATGTCATCAATGAAACGCAACCAACTGAGGGGCCTGGAAGGCGACTGGTTTAGTAGGTTGCGTTCAAGTCTGCCCATGAAAATATTGGCATATGATGGAGCCATCTTGGTTCCCATAGAGGTGCCACTTATCTGCAAATAGTGCTCACCGTTGAACATGAAGTTGTTCATTTTGAGAACATGTTCAAGTAGTTTAATCAAAGATTCAGTGGACGGACATTTGATGGTCCTATTTTCCCAGACTTCCCTACAAGCTTCAATTCCTTCATCGTGCGGAATGTTGGTGTATAGTGATGTAACGTCCATCGTCACGAAAAGGGTATTGTCAGGAAGGTTTGAAGAGGGAGTTTTGTTAATGTAGTCTGTTGTGTCCTTCAGATAAGATGGCAGTTTTTCTACATTTCAGAGATTTTCTCCGTGGGGTGTCCGATGGCACTTACTATGGGACGGCCTGGCATGCCTTCTTTGTGAATTTTAGGCAGTAAGTATAGTTGTCCGGGTCTACAGTCCATGGGCCGAAGTGTTTCAAAGACGTTTACACCTATCTCCTCATTCTTATACATATTTTTGAGGGTTGTAGTAATTGTGGCTGAAAACTTCTGAGTAGGGTCAGACTCCAATTTTTTGTAAAATCGCTCGTCTGAGAGCTGTTTGTGAGCTTCTGCCAAATACATCTCCTTGTCTAGGACCACTACTGTTGACCCCTTGTCTGCCTTTTTTATGACAATATCGTCCCTGTTCTTGAGTGTCTGTAAGGCTGATCTCTCTTCCTTACTTAGATTGTCGGGGACGATCTCTGTTTGGCTGAGAACTTTCTCAATGTCTTGTTCGACTGCTTCGATATAAGATTCTAGAGCTCCGCACTTGCCCGGTTGTGGTTCCCAGTTGCTTTTGGGTCTATAGAGTGGATGACTCTCTAGATTGTCCAGGGTAACTTCAGTGAAATTACTATCATCTGAGTTTTGCGGGGAAAATGCTCCTTGAGTCTTAATCTTCGGAAGAATTCCTGAGTATCCTCTCTCACAGTCTGATCATTTACCTCTCGTGGGGTGGGACAGAAATTGATACCTTTAGATAGGAGTGAGGTCTCTTCTTCGGAGAGGATGACACTTGAGGCATTCAGAACTGGACAGCAGTCGTGAGCGGTTGAGTTCTCTAGTCTAGAAGGTTGCTTCCGCTTAAAACGGCGTGAGCGGGGAACCTTAGTGGGTCTTTGATTGGTATCAGTCTGAGCGTTGGTTTTGGAGTGTTTGGTTTTCGGGATGCCATCTCTAGAAAACTTTTTTTGCTGTACCTTTTTAAGCTCAGAACTCAGGGAAAGGTTGTAAGTATAGATAATACTTAAAGCTTCATCAAAGTCCGACTGGGTGGTGGATTCCTTGAGGGTAGACTCCAACGAGGTGATGTCGCTACTAAATTGTCCTAACTTGTGTTGATCCCAAGAAAGACAGAGTGACATTAGTCGTGTGGAGCACTCCTTAAGAATGGAATCCCAGCGACTTTGGAAACCTTTTGATATGGGCCCAATGTTGGGTTTAATATTTAAGACAAACCCCTTGGGAATGGTGTTACACTCAAGGTAGGTTTGTACATTAGAGACACGGTGTTTCGTTTTGATTGATTTTTGGTAATGTTTTTTGAGACTTTTAAATGTGTCGCTATTTTTGATAGGCATGTTGAAGAAATATTGTGGAAGGACTTATCAAAAACTAGACGGTTTTCACACAGTCTTCACACAAAACCAACTGACTCTCACCTATATTTGATGCCATCGAGCTGCCATCCTCCTCATACTTTCAAAGGAGTGCCCAAAGGTTTAGCCACTAGAGTTCGTCGCATCTGTTCATCTACAACATCCTTCCAAGAACAGAGCCAACTCCTGAAAACACACCTATGCAGAAGAGGCTATAGGGCTGCCCCAGTGCAATCGGCAATCGATGAGTTGTCCAGCAAAGACCGAAACACCCTGTTACAATACAAAAAAAGAGAAAAAAGTAGCAGAGTCCCACTTGTGACTACCTTTCATCCCGTCTTGAAGAGTCTCAACGCCATCTTGCGTAGACACCTGCCAGTTCTTTACAACAACGAAAGAATGGCAACAGTATTCAAAGAGCCACCAATGACAGCCTTCAGACGGTCTCGAAATCTCAAGGACATGGTAGTGAGAGCAAGACTGGACAACCCACTGCCAAACAGGGGCTTTAGAACTTGTTCTGAGAAAAGGTGCCTTCTGTGCAAGCATAGCGAGGATACTGACACTTTCAGAAGCCCTGTAACTGGACGTAACTACAAAATCTTCGGAAACACGTCCTGCCACACAAACAACTGTATATACCTCATAAGCTGCAAAGTATGCCAGAAGCAATACGTTGGTGAAACAGGAGATCTCCACAAACGTATTAATAACCACCGGTCGACCATCAAAACCAAAAGAATCACTGAGCCTGTTGGAGAACATTTCAAGCTAGATGGCCACAAATGGGAAGACATGATTGTCGTGGTTATTGATCACAACCAAACCTGGAGCTCCACAGATAGAAAGAAAAAAGAAAAATTCTGGATGCACAGACTAAAGTCATTCCGTCCTAACGGCATGAACAAAATTATTGACTTTGCCAGAATGAACATTGGCTAAATGTATTCCTGATATAACAATGTTATTCTCCCTCTGATAAACGACAACAGTTTATTTCTCATAACTTTATTTCTCTTAAGATATCTGCGTACCGCCTCATATTACCAACGATACATCGCCTTGCTTCACCAACTGGATGCATAGCAGTACCAGTACTGCCAACGTCGTTGGCACTCATCATCAACAAGTTCCATTTTTAGTTGGTTTTTTTTTTTTTTTTTTACAAGTAACCAATAGTTAGACATTACGCCAATTTCATTTACTATTATCTGAAATTTAGATTTTCAATAGTTTGATCTAGGGGAGAATACCACGATGTACGAATTAACTGTTTCAGCTTTTGATCGACCAAGTTATTTCTTCCATTAATTAATTTCACACTTTACCGACTGATACCACGGTGACCAGACACCCTGATTGTTATTCTTTTTTGAGTTAATAACAAAACCTGCAACATGTAATCCGCTGGAAAAGTGTTTAGCTAGTTTTGTAGTGTAGCTTTAGTGCTTATTGTTAATTATATTTGTGTTTTCTCCATAATGTAATCCTTTCACGTCCTGACGAAGGGACAGGTTGTCCCGAAAATTTGACAATTCCAATTGTTCATGTCGTTGGTCATTCTAGTGCTTTATATATATTGACACATTTTATTTAATATTTTACATATATATATACTCACAATTACTAACACAATGTGATAGAGATACATTGGTCATTTTGTGATGTAGGGTTGTCAACTCGAGGTACTGGGGATAAATATTCCAACATTGGAGGTTTGCTTTACGGTCATAATGAGACACACGTACAGTTGTGGTCAGCTTGCAACACTGATGGAACTATGCCAGGTGCTGTTACATCGTTATTATTATTACCTATAATGAAAATGAAAAGTGTTGAAATATGATATTGTAAATACATGTATTCGTTGACTTGATATAATCATAGAATTACCTTGCTCAGTTGAGATGTAAAATGTAATTTGCATTACATTTTATTTATTAACGTGTGAATCTATTTCAACAGGCATTAGGTTATTGAGTGTCACAGACGGATGGGGGCATAAAGGAGTTGGAAGTAACGAAGGGTCTATAACCATATTCGCGTGGAATATCCATGGACATATACAAAGATTTAAAATCTCCGACCTTGAAGCCGCCGGTTATATGTTACCCTATACACATGTAAAGACTCCCAGCCATTTTCTCTCTGTTCGGGTAATTCTTCATTGAAATATTAATGAGATGGAACTAAAGGAAAAGGGCTTGACTTGTTATTCATATTTGAAATCCTACGTATATTTTGATGCAGTTGAATTTGTTTAAAAGGTTATCAATTTTCCCTAAATCATATACCTGAAACAAAAATTATATAGTTAATTATTGACTATAGGTATGGGGGCGAAATATGAGTAAATACTCATAATATACTAGGTACATTATGAGGGCAACATATAATTATTTTAGACTGGAAGGTAAAATATTGCCCATTTTCACCTTCATGTCCAACAAATCATATTTTGCCCGAATCCCAGTCCATACCTGTTCTGTTATACCCATCACTTAAGATATACATGCACGAGATGAAATTAAAAAAAACAACACTGTTTTGTGTTTATCCATGTTTTTGTACATTCAGTAAATTTTACTGAATGTTTATAAATTATTACAAAAAGTCGTAACAGTGACGTCTACGGGAAAATAATAAGAGCATTGAAAATATCAGATGAATATCGTATTTAAAAATTCATCGATGTGTCAGATCGTTGGTCTCGGAAGGTGGGTGTCCTTCGTAGAATGAGATATATGTAACTAAAATAATTATAAATCTTCATAAAATGATAATCATGGGCTTAGGAAAAACTATAATATTACAATGTATAATTATCACTGAAAACCACACAATGCTATCCTGATGGTATTGTAAACCAATCGCATCTTCTCGGCTTGCCGGAAAGGCCCGATAATGTGCGATTGGTATGACGTTGCCTCGCTTCGTTCTGGAAATTTCCATTGAAACTTTGTATTTCACTAAAGGATCCACATGGAGCATACTAGTACAAAAAGGTAAGAATAACAGCAATGTTGAACACAATGAATAAAACACAAGAGGAAGGTAATAAATTATCCTAAAAATATGGACAGTACTAATTTGATAAATTTGCCAAGTCCTATCATAGTATATTTGTCTTTACAGTTCATCAGTTCACTATAGCTAATAGTATTTCGACTATCAGTTAAGCATTTTGGCAAGAATCTACACCTTTCATGAAGAAAATAAGTACAGCTGAACAGATAATGGAATTCATCGCCGGATTCTTCTTTGTAACAAAGAGTAGATAATCACTCAGACCTATCAATGCTTAAAAACCTGCCAGATTCAATTGACAGTTAATGGCAACTGCATCTAAAGCGACACGAATTATACAGTAAATTTTGTGGTAGTGTAGTTAAATAATTTTCAAAACCAAAAGTTGTCTTGTATATCCTATAATTAGAATACTTGGATGAGTTATAAATTTCATCTTTTCAGGTATTAACAAAAGAGTCATACAAAGATTGTTTAACCTTTTTAGATGAATGAAAGTTAACATCAACGTGCTGATCGTTCCAAATCTGGGTATTACATGTACCAGTCCCAATTAAGATATCTTTTATACAGTTTAACCATTTTGAGTGGTACACTTTTCCTTTATCTAACTTGTATAATATGCCATAAGGCTGATTTAAGACTAAAATCACAGTTTGAAGAAACGAACAAGCATATTTTTTTCAACAATTATCAAAAGTTATTTTTTCTGTAAGATCAAAATCAAGCATCGATAAAACAACGGATTTACTTCATATCGTATCATTTTAAATTGTCATTAAGCCAAGAAAACAAAACTGGCTTAGATTCGCCAATTTCCTTTTATGTTTGCTATTTCAAGGGTAGTTTATTGAAAACGAAAGTAGGTGTTTGATTAATGATACATTATTTACTAATCAAGTAAGAGTCTTCTATAGCTTACGGACTTCACCTCACATATGAAACAATATTCAAACTGGAAGCAATAACTCGGAGTTTATTGGCCAAAATTGTTAATCTATAAGTATAGATACTTGATATTAAAACACTAGGGGGCGAAGATTTTTAAACAGATATGGAAAAAATAGTAATACAATTATTACATCACAGAAATTCTCACTGAGGACATTATATCCCGTACATGTAGAACTTAGTAAGAATCACTGGGACCATAACAGATTAATTATCACTGGGAATATACATCTCAACCATGTTCAAAACTGATGGCCAACTAATGAGACTCTGTACTAGGTGAAGAGTTGTTAATTGTAAAATGCTAAAATTGTAGATAGAAGTTCTTGACGATCCTAACAAGAATTTTCGATTTGATGGCGTTGGATCAGTGATGAGCGAGATGGTTCCTTTTGGTGGATTGGTATACGGACATAACGACACGGATATTACATTCTGGGTTCCTCATCCACTCATACGAGATCAGACGAATGTAGCAATGTACATGTTGGGAAAGATATGGGGAATGGGTTACAGAAAACAGATGGCAGACGACGTAGACATTATTATCAGCGAACATGACGTCTTCGGTATGCATTTCTAATATACCTATTGAGTGGCTGAGATGGCTTATTATATTTTACTATATGTTGTTGTGAGCTAATATTTGAACAATACAACCTATCATTGGGTTAAATGCTGTCTGGTGTATTTCATACCGATTGTTAGGCCGTTCTTGGAACACTAATTTTGAGTATGGATAACTAAGTCTAGTACCTGATCAAGATATAGGGCTCACAGCGAGTGTGACCGGTCGACAGGGGATGCTTACTCCTCCTGGTCACCTGACCCCACCTCTGATATATCCAGGGATCCGTGTTTGCCTAACTCTTAATTATACCCCCCGCAACAAGTTGTGGGGGGTATACTGGAATCGGGTTGTTCGTCTGTCTGTCCGTCCGTCCGTCCGTCTGTAGACGCAATGGTTTCCGGGCTCTAAAGCATTATCCTTTCCACCTACCGTCACCATATCATATACATGGACTACCCATGGGATGAAGATGTTCCCTATCGATTTTGGGGTCCAAAGGTCAAGCGCACTGGACATCGAAGTAGCAATAAGAACCATAGTTCCATTTTCAACCAAACTTGTCATGAAGTATCCTTAGATAAAAGTAATCTAAAATTGTTCATATGAATGGTCACACCCTTTTCAAACGGAAAATAATAGAATTAAATTTTCAACGTTCATTTCCTTAAAAGTTGAGTGTGAGTAGATGGAATGGATAAAAACATCATCAAAGTCATTTGGATACACATTCTGATATGACTATCAAAATGATGTAAGAAATGTATTTCAAATTCAATAAGTATTCAGAGTATTACTAAAACAAAATTACGAAAATATACTCCTGTCACTTCTGTGCTACCTTCCATAAAAATAAACTTTACAGCATGGCACTTAAGCTCAGTTATACACGAAAAATTCAGATAGCAATCTAATTAAAATTAGATGTTAGATCCGCTCATATACTCGCTACACAAACATCTAACAACATCCCATAGAAGGTCACGGATAAAATTTGCAACAGCCAATCAAATTTCCCGCTTCATATCGATAGGGTATTATCCCACAATTCTATGCATTGTTTACGTAAGGAAGAGAAAAAATGGCACTGCCCACGATCGTGACTTGTTTATCGCGTGTTTTTGTTTAAATCTTAAACTATGGCGACATCGGGGGATCTTTTACCCCCGGGAAGATATACTTCAACAAAGAAGATATTCAAGTATCTGTTCTTCTTCATTTATCAAAGCATCGAGATCAAATATCTTTAAAACGGGTTTAATCGCTTCCATTTCTTCATCTCTCGCCATCTTTAATGAGTAACCAAATACATTATATAATGAGGAATCTCATTGGATGCCGATGGTATTACCGCCTCTGTAGCGATTGGTGAATTTTCTATGCAAATTTGACCTCTGACGCGACCCTCTACGGGATGTTGTTTGTACAACGAGTATGTGAGCGGATCTAACATCTGATTTCGATTAGATTGACTTGGGTATATGATTGATAGAGAGGTAAATAGAATATTGACAGCTTCTGTTGCACGGCAGATGACAACGATTTTATCAGGGTAATTGTTTCAATATTACATGTACCCTCACCTCCATGCACTATATATGTAATACAAACCAATCTAGATTTTGATGCAATTTTAACTTCAGTTTTCTTTTATTTTCCGCCCCCCCCCCTACCCAAACATCCTATATATAATGTCCCATTACATACGAAAACATATGCATATAGGGATCGACGTTTGGACAAGGTCGCATCGATTCTCTGGAACTCTCTGCCTTTTAAACTCGGACAATGTTTTTCATTGTCTAGTTTTAATGTGGACCTCAAAACGCATCCTTTTTAGATTAACTTTTAATTTGTAATTTTCCCCATATTTAGTGCTTTTACATTACAGCTCTCACATTTCTGTTATTTTTTTTTAAACTGTAGTTTGTTATTATACCTATGTCATTACTATGTATCTTATTCCTAAGGGTTTGTTTTAAATTGTTTTATATGTTATTAGGGTAATCATATCATTACATTAGGCGCTATATATTAGTAATAATAATTATGCATTTTAATTCTGACACTATGAATATTTTATTCACATGTATGTTCACATCGATTTTAGACCTATATTATCTTTTCTCTCACATTTGTAAAACGCTTTAGAGAACTAATGTAGATAGGGCGCTATATAAATCTTTTAATATTACCATTACATTCTACAGAAAACTGGGACAGATATATATCAACATTTGACAATTTACAATAAAACATCTGCATTAATAATGACTATTTTATTTCATTTCATTTAGTACCCATCTGTATTCTCGATTATACCCAAGATATGAACACCAAGTTATCTGTCATTACAAAATCCAGCAAGTATAACGATTCAGTTTATGCTGTCGGTGATGAGATCCAAGTGCATTGCATGACGGGGTATCGAAGCTTGGGAGGAAACACTTCGCTTACCTGTAATGAAACTGGACACTGGAATGGACAATTTCTGAAATGTGAAGGTAATATCTATCAAACTTATATTATTTACTATACACAAAAATAATTTTTGACGTTTTATGCAAATACCTAAAATAAAAATAAAAACATCAAAACTATCGATATAAAAATCTGTAATATATTCTAGTAAGATTTTGTTTGTATTTTCCAATTTGAATGGTAAAGTTATAACATGTCCTGAGACTAACATCAGCAATGCAGAAATTTGTTACCAAAATACATCCTTGGGAGGATCAGTGAATTACTCGTGTAACACCGGAAGCCGATATGAAAAAGGAGACCTTCTGCGCGTGTGTGTTATTGGCGGGTTATGGAGCGGAGACATGCCAGTTTGTAAGAGTAAGATATGTAAATATACATTTAATTATATCGTGTGAACGCCTTTCTTGACACGGGGCCTTGACCTTTAAGGTGGCTCCCTACACCCAGAAATAGTTTCTCAAATCAGTACGAATTGATTTAATTATGAATGACATGATGATATACAACAAGTATATATGCCAA